>NC_140971.1:35077569-35080069 GCF_056783735.1 Eptatretus burgeri
TGTTTGCGATGGGAAAGTGATAGGCCCATAGACTCAGTTTCAGCATGGGAGATTTCAATGATCTTGAAGGCCTTGGGTTCCACATTGTCTAGCTGAGCAAGGTGTGAGACAGAGAAGCCAGCCAGCCCAGAGGGGAGAGCAGTACTCCATGAAGCTGTGAATGAAGGCCTTGTGGGTGGATAGGAGTTCAGGTGTGCCAAGGAAGGACTTTGTATGACAGAGGATGCCTAGTCGGCGATTGGCTTTAAAGGCCTACTTTGAAAGTGACATAGTGACAGTGAGACAAAGGAGTTTGAGTGACTCAACTTCCTCAAGAGGATTGTTAAGAAAGTATATGGTGGGAGGAGGGGCTGCCAGATGGTCATTTGGGAGAGAGTGTAAGAGTGTGACATTTGTCAGGATTGAAAGACATATTCCAAGTGTTTCACCATCTTGTGATTTTGTCAATTTGTGAAGAGAGGGAAGAAGCTGCAGCCTACCTGTGTGAGGGATGAGGGATGTCACGGCAGAGGTTGGAGACACCAGCATATAGAAAATGGAGATTTTCCAGAGTCAGAGAGATCATTAATGAAGATCAGGAATAGGACTTGGCTCAGAACACTGCTTTGGGGCACTCCAACCTTAACAGGCAGAGGAGATGAAAGGATCCCATTGAGAGCTGCACATTTGGCTACGAGAGTAGAGCAAATCATTTGGCCATATGTGGAGTTGTTTTGGTTGCCATAGGCAGAGAGTTTTGAGAGCAAGGTGGGATGCCAGACTGTGTCGAAAGCATGAGATATGTCCAGAGAGACAGCCCTGTCTGATCTCATGTCTCACATTGAGGACCTCCATATATTGTGCGAATAGAAGCAGCATGTCCAAGGTGGAGTGACTTGGTGTGAATCCAAATTCATCCTTGGGGATCTGAGATGAGGTTGTTGGATAAAAGGAAGGATTTCATATCAACTGTGATGATGGATTCCATGACCTTCCTGATGATTGGAAGTTCGCCGATAGGTCTGTAGTTCAGGGTTTTTTGCATCTATTAATGTAATGTTGCTCATGGAAGATGACTGTTACAACAACAGTTATGTTGGCTGATTTCCAAGCTCATGGAAGATAACCAAGGGCAAATGAAAGGATGAAAATGGCAGAGAGATGAGGTGCAAAAGCAGCATAGCAGGTTGTTAGGACGTGTGAGTTGATTCAGTAGCAGTCAGAGTCGAGGACTGAAAGAAGCCTCTCAAGTGCAAACTCGAAGGGCACTCGGTAGAGCGCAGACCTCCACCCTGTAATGCCTGATCCATGAGAATATATCTGGCCCAATACATTTTTGAAATATCATGCTATATATCGTTTTTGAGCCCCATCTTTCAATGGTGAAGAATCACTGAAGAAATTCTAGTCATCAGATCCAGATTCGGATCTTCACCAAAATTGAATCAATTCTTCCTCGTCAAACACCCAACGTGTCCACCAAGATTCATCCGGATCCGTCCACAACTTTTTGAGATACCCTGTATACAGACAAACAGAGAAAGGGATGAAAACATAACCTCCTTCACCTTCGATGGTGGAGGTAAAGATACAGAGTCCAGGAGCAGTTGGACACGACAGAGAAGGAAGAGTACCAAGAGTGAGGGGATGGGAACATCAGGTTTAGAACCAAACATGGACTTGAGGCATTTGGCCTTCTCACAATCGGAGTCGGCTGTGGTATCATTTGAAGAGAGGGAAGGGATGGACGTAGAGCACACACCAGAGACAGACTTAACAAGGTGCTACCAAGTTTGACGTCATGACGTCATGACGTCGACTCACAAAAAACGAATGGAGCCCCTTTTAAAATTTTCATCCAGGTGGTGACATCACGAGGTAATTAACTGAAAATGTAATTATGTTTGTTTATCACACATCGATGTTTCCTCGCTATTTAACTTTAACCTTTTAATTTAATTTGATTTTTTTAAATCATTATTTAATTTTATCTCTTCATAAAAAATTTTAACCTCTTCATGTCATTAATTCCCTCTTGCTTTGAAGAACGGGGAAAAAAGGGGGAGGGGAGGACAGAGAGTTGAGGAGGGGGTGGAGGGGACAAAGGTGACAGTCCTTATACTCTTTTTGTCCTGTTCAGACCCTTTCGACACTGTGAAGCTCTTTAGACTCCGTAACACCATATGGACAACTTAAAACCAAGGACACTTCAGAATCCTCAGTCCCTTTAAAAACCCAAAGGACGACGAAGACCAAGACCAAGACCAAGACCAAGACCAAGACCAAGACCAAGACCAAGACCAAGACCAAGACCAAGACCGTCGTTTTATCCCGGAATCAAAACGTTATAAACCTACAGGTGTACAATCATATCTGAGGTGTGCATGAATATTAAATTTGTTTCGGTGACATCTTTATTTTATTCACTTATTATTTGAGTTAATATGAAATTTCTGAAATAATGTACCAGTGTATATTAACAGTGTTGTAAATATATATATATATATATTTACATAAGTTA
>NC_140971.1:35085069-35140069 GCF_056783735.1 Eptatretus burgeri
GAAGCATTTGGGTCCCTCCCGAACACCTGGTCCTGAGGCAGCCAAGCACAGATAACTCAGCGCACCGGCAGTTGCAAAGCAACCATGAACGCCGATTGGCACAGCCAATCCGGGCAGCGTTGCACTACTTCGCGTGATATCCTACCTGTGGACGGCCAGCTAATTGGGTTCAGTGCCCTCAGCGCACACTCGGATAACTGCCGAGTTTTGCAGTGTGTGTTGCCTGACAAAGCAAATTATTGTGGTAGAACAAAGCAAATTATTGGGTAGTCTAACCTTACTTGTGCACTGCATCGAACCCATAAAGGAAAAGACAACTGAGACAGATTGGAAATGGCAACAAACAATTATTTTTTTACAAACACACAAGCAAGCAATCATTTAAAATAAATCATTTAAGCAAGACAGCAAAAAGACACATAAAAGCAGATTTAACCATAACGTGTATTCTTATTCAATCTTACTGAAACAAAAGACTTGGCCATCATTCACTCAGGGGAGAAGAATAAAACAAGGACTTGAAAATAAAATAAAAGTAATGAATGGAGAAAAGAAAAGCAGTCTTTCCTTCTCTCCCTCACCTCACACAAATATACAGGAGAATGCGATGGAAAATGTATGGGGAAGATGGGCAGCGGCGATGTGAAGCGATGGGGACATGCAACCACATCCCGATGCCTGGTGTTGGCTTAATGGTTGGGGTAGAGGGCTTGGGATCCTAGGATCCTCAGTTCAAATCCCACTTGGCTGTTGAATTAATATCAGGTGGGGTTGACTCTGCCTGTCATCCTTCTGAGGTCGGCAAAAATGGGTGCCAGCATGCTGGTATACTGTCAGAGTGGCGACCCGTCCAGGATTGTGTCTAATAGCCAAGGAGACTGCTGAGGCAGCAGCAACGCTCCTCACAGAATATGATCCCAATGGATCGATGGATGGAACTGCATCCCTGAGGTGCCCAGACCCATGAGGTGAGTTCTCTCTGGCATCCCAGATCTGTGATCTAAATGTACAATTCCCCCTCCTCTGTCTCAGATTCTTCCTCCTCAGGCCCCCATCGATGAGGTGCTGCCGTTCACCCTCCTCGTCCTTCGTGGCTCACAGGATCGAGAGGGCAGTATGACACTCGTGGTAGGAGTGTTCTTTTTCCACAGAAGCTCGACATCAACTACTCGTGAAACTTTCCTTTATTTTCCCTCGCACGTTTTTATTCCTTCACTCACGAGCCTCTCAGTCTTTTGGTCTTCTGCTCAGGCAAGATTATCCTGTTAGTCATTTCTCCTTTCTGCTTCCCTCAGCCTTCTGCCCTCTTTTCTGCTTTCTGCCTTTTGCTTATTCCCTTTCTGCTTTGAGCCCTCTGCTCAGAAGTGCTCTTCGTCCCTGCTCGTGCGAGTTTGTCACGAGTGCTTCTCTGCTTTTCTGATTCTTATTCACATCAGCTTTCTTCTCCTCCCACAAGCCTCCCCCTCCCATTCGTCCGCAGCCGATTTGGGGTATGTGCATGACGTCACTTGTGGAAATTGCCACACCATTCTGAGGGAACTTTCAACGAAGCGGCCACCCCACCCTATACGCGCCCAAAGCCGTAACGAGAGCCCCCAGCCTCCTCCTTCACACGGAAACACCCAGTCACACCGTTTTGCACTGTACTACGCCCGCGAGACGTGCCACACCTCGCAGGCCATACTGAGCACCAAGCGCCACGAACATGCATGCAAAACGTGGCACGAACATGCATGCGAGAGTACCCAATGGGTTACCAAGCAATGCGCAGATGGAGGGAACATGGAAAGGAACCAAGCACACCCGAGAGATGACCAAACGGCTGTGGAATTGAAGGCAATACCGATGGGGTGAAGGAGGGACTGTTGAAAGGATGTTTACGGAGAGGAGATTATTGGTGGACCCTTGAGATGGGTCGATGGGGTAATGGAGGGATGATTGAAAGTAACAGAGGGATTGAACAGAACAATTGTGTGATGGAAAAAAATATTGAAAGTAAGAGAGGGGGAAGGGGATACATTACATGGAAAAAACCACAGCCTAGCCAATGCATTCCCTCCAAACAGCCCTTTGACAAGGGACCAAGGACTATCTATACAAAGACTAGTGAAATAACTGATCCTTAGGTCACCTATGTGTCCATATATGCTCTCTCCCTGGGAATATATATATATATATATATATATATATATATATATATATATATATATATATATATATATATATATATATATATATATAATTGTTCAGCTACACAGCACAGCCAACCAATCGATCAAACAAAGTCAGAGTAAACTCTATTCCCCAATTTTTTTAATAAACAGGAAAGAGAGTCTCCTCAGGCGATGGTTTTCAAGCCTTCTCAAGCCACGAGGCATAGCGAACTACATGCGGCCATTTATAGCGAACCACTTCCGGTCACGTGTGTAAGCACTCGCACATCTTTTGGTTATCAGAATGTGGCAACGTCATTCATCATTGGATTCCTACTGATTCCTGGTCATTACATTTGTTTTTTATTTTTTAATCTGGTATTGTAATTACTAGTGCGGGCCTGTACATACGTGGTCATACGTGCGTGCCCGTACGTGCATGCCCATACATGCGTGGCCGTACGTGGAAAAAAAAATTAATTGTGCCGTCAATAGTGATGTCATAGCACCGTGTCCTGTCATTGGCTGATAAATAAATGGCTGTAACTTGGGATCCGCTTGTCCGATTAATATCAAACCTTGAAAAGGCACATCTTTGGGTCCCCAGCAGTATACCTGAAAAGTTTCCATTAGATCGGACCAGTGGTTGTCGAGAAACGGTGGTCGCAGACACACACACACACACACACACACACACACACACACACACACACACACACACACACACACACACACACACACACACACACACACACAGATTGCTGGAATTATAGATAGATGCGTACGCACAGCTAACTGTGCATGCTCCAATACCTCTGGGTTATTGAAAGACTGTCTTTTGGTTCTGCATGTTGATTGGGATGGGGGTGCGGGTTGATGCACTTCCTGCATGTGTTGTGCATGTGCCGGTGAAAGGTGTGAGCATATGTTGTGTGATGGCGTGTTTGTGTGTGGAGCAGTGCATTGCAGTGACGTTGTGATTTATTGTGGCAGTGTATGCGTCCCAAAGCTATTGTTGAACCTACTGTACCTGTAATCTTGCTCTTACACCATCCCCTTATTGATGCTTTAACCAATGGGTTGTACTGTATCGGCAGATCAATAGTCTTGTTTGTAAAATTGACTCGACGCCGATTGACCAGACCGAGAGCAGACACTCCAACTACACGTCTGGTAGATTGATTATTATGAAATGGATTATTTGTTTTCGGTTAACAGCACTTTGCTCAGCAAAGACTATACACTGAAACATAAAACAGGTTTAAAAAAATATCTTACAAGGTGAGCATGGCACTCACTTAGACACAAAATGAAAACAATTTTGTGGTGCTTTAAAAACAAAAATCTCTTTCAGATGGATCCCACACTCTTGAAAGAGCACGAGAGGTTTAAAAAACGTGCTCTTACTACACCTGTGGTAGAAAAACGTAATGCATACTCTGTATCTTCGAGTCCTGCCAAGAAAAAGAAGACCAAGGGCAAGTCACAGTCGGCAGCATCTGCAGGAGGAAGGAGCTTGGGTAATTAATACATTTCCACCTTTTACCATTTAAGGATGATTCCATGAAGGCACAAGTTTGCTTTTGCTGCTTCTCCATAGCGGTGTATGTTTCACCATAACCATGCAAGTGTTCTCTTGAGAATATATTTTCAGATTAATTATTCCAGCACAGGTTCAAGCACTGCATGATGCTTCAGGATGCACTACTAGATACCAATATATGTATTCTATTTTATTCTGTTTGTATCACAAATTGTTAAAATAAAGCTTGTGGGGGATTAAGAAAATGGGTTTCTCTTCCACCCAATTGACTGCTTGAACTCGCATTACTAAGAGCTTCATCCTCAGGGCATTGTCAACTGCAGCCCTGCAAAGGTGCGTGACAAAACTCTCCTGAATTGGACAAAAAATACTTGGACGAGTGAATGAGGACAAGGTTTACACCATGAGGCAACACAACAAAACGATTGAAAATCAAGTGTTACAAAATTGAAGCTGAAAGAAAATGCAACACATCATCGACCTCATAGCAGTATGCATTTGTTTGTTTTTGGACTGGAAGATCTTTGAAAGTTTGAATCTACAGACCTATCTCTGGTTTGCTTGTGGAAATCCTTTGCATTTACATGTGCACATGTTGATATATGTGTTCTTATGCTTAATATGCAGAAATTGCTGCATCATTTGCAACATAAAACTGAGTTTTAAATGTTTCTGTTGTTGAAGGTTGATTTTATATATATATATATATATATATATATATATATATATATATATATATATATATATATATATATATATATATATATATATATATACACATTTGTTGTTCTTCTTCTCTTGGCTGCTCCCGTTAGGGGTCGCCACATCAGATCATCTGTTATGATCCACATACTGATTTGGCACAGGTTTTACGCCGGATGCCCTTCTTGACGCAACCCTGGTCGCCTCTTACGACACAGGGATAAAATTTTACATATATATATTTCTAGAATTTACTCGCATGACTTTCCTTTATTTCTAACAGACACTGGAAATGGCAATTTCAACTACAAAACCATGCCAAGCAGCTCTGGATACAAGTTTGGAGTCTTGGCAAAAATAGTTAACCACATGAAGGTAACAAATACTACAATAATTATTTCCTATTTTTAAGCAGTTTCACTTTCAACTGAAAATCATAACTGCAGTAAGTAAAACACCAGACTAGTTTAAAGGCCACACAATATAATTGGACAGATGAGTGTCCTTTGCCCGAATGCACAGACTCGTCACCAGAATGGAGATATATACCCACTTACCCTGGAAGAAATCCTGGATGAGACGAAGCAGTTGGACATTGGGCTCAAACAAAAACAGTGGCTCTTCAGTGAGGTGAGGAAGTAGTGAAGCTTGTCTTGCAAATGAGTTTTGCTCTTCATTATACCACTGTTCTCGATCGATAGCAAGTTTGAGCGATCCGAGTTGTTCTGATTTTAAAATTAAATTTGTGATTGCTGATTCTCTTCTGCAAGGTAATAGAGTTCAATGAAGTGAAGGAACATTATTTTAGAGCTTTGTAAGGGTGAAAGAAAATTTCTTAAATGAAGACTTTTTTTTTGTTTGTTTTTTTTTCTTTCACGAGGACAAAGCTTCTTTAGCATAAACTGACGAACGAGCAAATGACGATGAGAACGATACATATGGTGGAGAAAATATGAGCAGCCTTATGTGAAACTACCAAATCAAGTGGAGATCATTGTTGCTTAAAGAAGAACCGAAACACTTTTTAAATTTTTTTTCTGAAAATTATTAATCACGGTCTAATTTGAAGGGAAGAATTGTTTTGAATTTTTTTTGCCGAACACAAAGTCCTGAAAAAAGCCCTGGAGTGTATTTTTGTTAGTGACGTGACACCTTGAACCCACCTTGATTCAAACGGCAACTTGAATCGAGAAACAGTGTATTTTGAGTTCGGATTCCGATACTGATTCCACCGTCATTGGCAATTCTGAAGATTCTTAGTATGTTGAAACCCATCAGTGGGATTTTGAAGAAACTACTGGAGACAAAAGTAGTGATGGAAATGCTTTCAGGGGGATTATGGAGCCGAATAATATTACGCCGTATGCGAGTGGTTCGGAAGAAGATGGCGACAATGGAGGTGTTCATGAAGATGAAAATGCCGGTCACATGTTCACTACATATTGGTGGGTTTTGTTTTTCTGTTCAATTGATGGTGTATAAGGAATTTTGTATTAATTGATAAATCGACTACATTACTCCAGCAGAAACACGGCACGGCACGGACATACTCGGGTATGGCACGACATGGCCACAGACATGACAGTGGGACACCGCACAACACAGCACAGACACGACGATGGGATACGAAGGTAAGACATGACACGGAAAGGACATAATGGTGGGGCACAGCCCGGACACTGTGCAACACCGCCGACAAAATGGGCAACAAATGCTTTGTCCAACCATTGCAGGCTGACCAAGTGTCCTGTATGGTACAGTATCACTCCATTTCATAATTTCCTGGGATGCCATTTGTGTCCGTGTCCGTGCCGTGTCACGTCACACCCATCTCCGTGCCATGCCACGTCACGTCACGTCACTTCCCACCGCATCTGTCATGTCACGTCCCACCGTCGTGTCCGTGCCGTGTCACATCCCACCGTCGTGTCCGTGCCGTGTCACGTCCCACCGTCATGTCCGTGGTCGTGTTGTGCCATGTCCACACCGTTTCCATGCTGTCGAGCTAATGTCCCACCGTCGAGGTGCATAGTGGTGAGGTGTGTTGGCCTGCCCGCGACAGATCTCAGGTGCTTGATTCACTGCTCAAATTGCCTGTGTACACGTGCTGGTAGCTGGGTAGAGTACATTGGGCATAATCTGCAGTTATGTGCATAATTAAAGTGATGGAGGCAAATTGTATTCACTACCAAAATCCATACGTTTTTTTTTAGATGCATTCAGGTATACTGAGTTGTTTTTTTTTTTTAAAGGAGTGTATGCCGAAGGTAAGACATGACACGGAAAGGACATAATGGTGGGACACAGCCCGGACACGGTACAACACCGCCGACAAAATGGGCAACAAATGCTTTGTCCAACCATTGCAAGCTGACCAGGTGTCCTGTATGGTACAGTATCACTCCATTTCATAATTTCCCGGGATGCCATTTGTGGCTGTGTCCGTGCCGTGTCACGTCACATCCCACCGCCGTGTTCGTGCCGTGCCACGTCACGTCACGTCACGTCACTTCCCACCGCATCTGTGTCATGTCACGTCTCACCGTCGTGTCCGTGCTGTGTCATGTCTCACCGTTGTGTCCGTGCTCTGTCACGTCCCACCGCCGTATCCGTGCTGTGTCACGTGTCAGCTGGAGGCTGTTATTATTAACAATAGTGCCTTTTTTTAAAGGCTGAATTTTGGAGCTTTTGAACCTGTAATAGCCGATTCAAAATGGTGTCCATTTTTGCAATTTCTATTTAATGCATGTCACACTCCTGTGTATAACACACACCGTTATAGAGAGAGAATATCCACCAGCCATATCACTTTAAATTCCAAATGTTTTACCGAACATCAGCCACAAAATGATATATGATGTATATTTAAACATTAAATCATCTGAATTTAGCATGTGTTTGAGTATGAACTACATTACACGATCACATAACAGAATAAATACTCCACATATTTCACAGACAAAATGTTTGAATGAGGGAATCACGAGTTCTGTTTTTTTTTTTTTTCGTGTCAGTTAATGAGATGTGGTGTTACTTGGTTGGAACCAGTACTGTGTGTGGCTCTGTTAATGCTTGATCATGGAGAATAAAAATTTCATACACACCCTTAAGACCTTCAGCTAACTTGTCCTCGAACGTGCTCCTCTGACTCACAAATGATGGTTTAATTTGAATATTGTATTAATTAGCTATAGCACAATATCTTTCCCACACCTCCGTGGGCTTCACAATATCAGTATGTAATGCTGATTTATTAAGCTCCTGGAAAAGCCATATTAATGTCATATCAGTGCAATGCAGTGCAGGTTTTTTTTTTTTTTGGTTTTTTTTTTTTCCATTTTGACAGTGCAACTATTTTTTCTATTGACAGTGCTCACGTGACATCAGCGGTTGTAAGGTCATTGACACAAGCGAGACGTACATTCAAAGTTTGGTCATATTTTTATGCTTCAATTATCTGACTAACTTGCAACTCTTGTCAACTCTGACAAAAGATGCATATATTCCAGTTTACAGGTGGTATCTTTCTTCATAAAGGTAATTTTGGTGGCTGGGCAGTGACAGTTGATGTTGATGTAGATGAACTTGTGTGGCATTGCTGTTCCCTCATATTTGCCTTTTTCAATCTCTCAAGTTTCTCTGTACTTGTATAACACGAGCGACAGTCCATTGTGCCAGCAAATTGATGGAGGAGGCTAACTGTAAATACTTCAGTAAGTCGAACAGTTGCATCTCTGAAATTGACATTGCGTAACTTAAGCTGAACTTGCCTTACATTATCGATTGTCTTTAAGCCATCCTCTTTTGGTGTCATGTTTTTGGTCCCTCTGTTGGCATATGATGCATTTTTCGGAATCCAACACGGTCCGTTTCCTTGTTGTTTGACTGGTGTTTTCATCCATCGTACAAGTCACGACTTCATACACTTGTAGTCAAAAGATTACTTATACCATATATCCCTAAAATTACAATAACATAGTTAGCGATCACTGCTGATTCTCCACCCTAGTTGGTCACCATAGCAACATGAATTATCCGGAAGCTAACAGTCACACATATAATCATGATGACATGATATACCAATGATAGAAGTAACTTTTTCAGTACTCTGATCATCACTTCAACATTTTTGGAAATATGATATTCCCAGTCATTTCTGGAGGGACTGCGAATAGACATACCACAAAAGACAGACGGACCGCCAGACAGAGACAGGCAGACAGACGGATGGACACCCAGGCACAGATATGAAGATCCTGCAATATTCCACAGACGAATTATAGAGGTTGTTAAGGAATACAAAAATACAAAATGTCACCTGCAATATCATTCAGATTGACAGAGAATGTGACGTTAATAGTGTCAATATTTATGTACATTCTGCATATGTAATTTGAAATTGTTATCCAACTGAAAGTGTTAACAGATTACAATTTTGTAATATAAAACTCAGACATATCAGTATTATATTGTCATCCATATATTTTCATTTTTAAGTCCAATTGCCATTAAAAAGTAGAGCTAGAGGCTGTTATTATTAACAATAGTGCCTTTTTATACATGGTATTTGTGAAATATGGCTATCATTTTGAATTAAGTGTTCAAGGGTTAACAGTTCAAAATCGAGGCCAGCATCCACCAGATTTGAATTCACCACACATTAATACATCTTATCTGGTACCGTAAGCATGTTTGCCAGCCGTGAACACAAAATGCCTCCAAGGTTAACATTTTCTGAAGAATGACCCAATCTAGAGATGGCTTTTGCCATTTTGAGTGACGGCTGTTTCTTCTGCCTAATCATGGAGATGGCATTCTTTCTCAATCATGGCGGATAACCACAAGCTCTAGCCATCTGTGTTGTTTCATAACGGCGCTCTGTAAAATGGTCCGAGCACAAAAGCGAACAGGCCTGATCCACACTCAGGTATTTCAGACAAACCTCGTCCAATTTCTGGCAAACTTATGGTCTTTCAGCTATTAGTGTAGCATGAAACCATCTGTTTGCATTACTACAAACACGAAGGACGCATCAATTCGGCATATTTGTGGAAAATCTAAAACTATTCACCGTTTGAGTTAAATCGTACTGCAATGTAACCCGTAGACAATGCAAATCTGGCGGTCTACTTTCAGGTGTGACATCACGTCGAATCATGAAGAAGAAGAATAAGAAGATTTTGGCCTTTAATCGCAAAATTACCGACTTGAGAAACTGTAAATCAGAAAAAACATCTATTTTGTAGGGTGTCACAGGATAGATTAGCATCGAGATGGTCTGAGCATTTGGGTTCCCCTTTAAGGAATAGCCTGAATTTGGGGCTGATGAAGAGAGGCCAACATAAAATATATTCCTGTAGACACTAAAACAGTGGCTTCGGTGTGGTCAAAATAAATAACTTGATAAATAACTGTGATTGGGAAATTGCAAGGTGGAATAAGAATATCATGAATGTCCACCACACTTTCTGCCATTAGTGTTTTGAGTTGAAAGCGATGGAAGTCTGGTTCTTCGAGCTGCCATCATGTGGAGTTACGTTGCTTGATATATATATTTTTTATTTTTTTTTCCTTCAAGGCATTGGTGAATAACCCCAAGATTGAGATGGTGAATGGAAAGTTTGCCTTCAAACCCAAGTACAACCTTAAGGACAAGAAGGCCCTGGTCCGGCTGTTAGACAAGCATGATCAGAGAGGTCTGGGTGGCATTCTTATTGATGACATTGAAGAAGGCTTGCCAAATGCACAAAAGGCAATGAAGGTAATTATATTTTGTTGTATTGAAATGCCTCTAAATTATCTCAAACATTTTATTTCCTGGCAGTCTTGGTGTGCTGTTGTGAAGTGATGGTGTGCAGTCGGTTGGGGAAGCTACCAGTTGGGAGTCATGTTTGGGTTGTGGTTGGCATGGGCAAAGCATGATTGGTTTGGGAGGAGCGGAAGGGACGCAGTTGGTTGAGATCCTGATTTGGTGTGGTTTAGCAGGCTTGGGGTGTGTGGTTGGCTGGAAATGAGGTTTGGAGAGTGGTAAAAACCTGCACAAACAATCTTTCATTTTAAGTATTCTTAACTGTGTTGACCCAGCATTGACATTAACTTGTCTTGCCTTCTAGGCCCTAGGAGACCAAATATTGTACATCAATAGACCAGACAAAAAGAAAATCCTTTTCTTCAATGATAAGAGCTGCCAGTTTACTGTGGATGAAGGTAAGCTGAGGTTTCAGAGTATTGTCAGATTATGATTGTTTGTTCGTGTTTAATATGCAGATTAGTGATGAAAACAAAAATTATAAATTGCATGAAGTGGTTGGTGATGCATTGCTTTGAGTATTGGTCGAGAGGATTAATGGTGGAAGTCTATTGGATAATTTGTTCACATATATTTGAGAGGGAAGGGGGCAGAGAGAGAGAGAGGGAAGCAAAGCAAGAGGTCTTTTCGAGCTCCAAGAGGGTACAAAATAACAAGAGTTCAAACGAGCGTAAAGGGAAGGCTCAAGCAAACAACGCAATACAACCAAGCGAGCGCACAGCAGGACTCCACCACACTGACTTAACCGGAATGACTTCCCTTCATGACACGCAAGCACTTTTCGCTTTCTCCACCTCATCCCGTCACAGCCATGAGCCAATCATGTTCCGCCACCAAGGTTGTACATCGCAGGTTGGGGGTCGGCCATCTTGTTTCTGCTGCATCATACATGTGCTATGTGCTTAAAACTTTCTAATATATGTGTTTTGGTTGGACCCTCCGTGGAAGGAAATGAGTAAATACTTAAACTAGTGCAGGCTTCTTTTACTCCTTTTCTTCCCTGCCCCCTCCATTTTTCCTTATTTCATGGGTGGCTTATCCTCCTCCTCCCTCAAGATCCGTCGGTGCCATGCAACCGAGCTTTTGAGCTGAGATCCTTTTACCATTCATTGTATGTGAACTCATCAATGCATTAACATATATTTAACCACTCATCCAGGAAATGAAAAGTTTAAGCTTTTGGAAAGGGGGGAGGGCATGGCAAGGCATGTCACTGCTGCAATTTGGAATGTGACCAGAGCACCAGCCATACGTCATCGACTCTTCACAGAGACCATTGGATCTTTAACATCCACCAACTAATGCTAGCTGATGGGACACCCAGTTTAACATCTAACCAAGGGATGGCACACACATTGATGCTTTGCCCTTCCTGTGAAACACCAAGATGACAGTTTATAGCTGGGCTGAGATTTGTACCCAGGATAAACAGCTCAGAAGCAAGTGTGCAGACCTCTAGGCTATCCTGCCAACCCAACTAAATAAACTCAAACAGCATGATGCTGATTGTCTCCTACCCATGGTTATTGTGCTTTCAGGGCTTTATTCAGTAGCACTCACTGCTACCTGGGGGACATCGGGTGTAGTTGACGAAGAAAAATAAACTCATTTCTCATTTCCATATCCACCACAAGGTGGATTACACAGCCTCTTGCAGAAGATCCATGAACCACCTCCTCATCTGCAAAGTCTTGCCCAACTCTTTGAAAAGTCAGCATACTGACTGAGTAACAAAACCATGACAGCCAACCTCAACAGGTAAGATTTGATGTCTCCACCCCTGTTCATTACACAAGGCACCAAGGTCAGCATACTTAGAGAGTTTCCTCATGAGCCCAATCAGTGTTCGATCCTCAAGGTACTATCAGCTCCACCATCAGATCCCTCTTGTCTTCTGACTGGAAGACCATGTCCGGTGTCTGCGTAGTCGGTGCATCCAACAATGAAAAAATGAGGTCCTCATTGAGCTCTACTGCTTTTCCCAGTAGACCGTGATGGAACCCTTTTATACTGTACTGACCTTGGTGCCTTGTGCGAGGTTGTCTTTCTTTGGGATTCAGGGTCCACTGCTCAAGTGGATGTTGAATTTTCTCGATGAGAGGAAACGGCGAGTTGCCCTGAATGGTGTTCTATCTCATGATATTTCCCTTCATGGGGTTCCACAATACAGTGTCTTATGACCTACAATATTCTTGATCTATATCAATGATCTTGTCAAGAAACCTTTCCACAAGACACCCTTGCCTGCTCGTCCTCCTCTCCCCTGGTGAAAAAGAGATACAACTGCTTGAATCCTTCTCATCAGATCTGGACAAGATAATCAGCTGATCAGCTACTTTGAATATGACATTCAAAACACGACGGTAGCCAGCAAGTCACATGGTCTCTTACTGTCAATCTTTAAGGATCGACAACATATCCAGTCCACTTCTCTGAATAGCCACCGGAAGAGGTGCAGTCCCTGAAACTCCTTGACTTCACCATGTGCCACAACATTTCATGAAAGGATTATAATCGCCAAATTGTCATCGGAGGATAGTCGCCGTTTGGGTATTCTCTGCAGAGTTCAGGCATTCCAAGCTCATCACAGTGTGCAAGCCTTTCATGCTTAGCTCGACAGTGTGGGGCTCCCCCCTCTACACTCGTGCCCCTGCTTTCCCACCTTGCTACTGTTGCGGTCAAAAATGAGGCCTACCGCACCATTGGAATCTCAAGTCATGAAGCAGATTCTCAAGGACATTTTATGCTTTGTCTCATCGGCAAGCAGTTTCTCAAGAACTGTCATTCTCCCACCAGTGCCAAAATGGTGGGCTCTATTTTATCAGAGTGCGCTCGTACTCTATATGTAGGGATGGCGCAGAAAAAAATAGTCAGTCCCACCCACGAAATACAAAACTAAAGTTGAAGTATCTTCTCTAAAAGTCGCTTCGGCTACACATGTTCAGCTGATTGTTGAGACAGAGATCACTTTTCAGTACTCCAGACCATGGCAAAGGCAAAAAAACCCCCAGCAAAACACCAAGATCAGTCAAAATCGGCAAGGCAAATCTTCTTCTCGATCAGCATAATCATAATCATCAAAATAGGACCATGGGTCCTGAAGCTCACCTGGATCAGGAGCAGCAGTCAATGATGTCATAAAATATCAATTTTGTTCATGCGCAGAATCTGGTCACGTTATTGGCCGAATGGAAGCCATCTCGATACTGATTACAGTGATGCACGTTTTTACAGGTTACAAGTCATGCTTTTGGCTGAGGGCATGGCAGTTCTGTTGATGCAATGCCCCCTGTAGGTTAAGTGCATGAATTTTTGGCGTTTTTGGCCTGATGTTCAACCCATTAATGAGCGCAGATTTTGATGTGGTCAATACATCTTCGTTAGGCATCAAATATGACGTTTGTGGCAAAGTTTCATTAAAATGCATGTTTGGTTCAAGCGATAATGACTGAAGTGTTTTCAGACTCATGTTGTAATCCATATTTTCATTATTCCTCCCCATCCCAGCACCTTTAATTTCCAAATGTTGAACTGCATATAACAATCTCTTGCCCACTCTCTGAAAGTATCTAGACTTTCCTGAATCTGATTTCCTGTCCTTCTATCCTCTCTGCTATCTTCCCTACCTCCAAGCTTTGTCTCATCTTCAAACTTGGAAAGGTGACTCTTTCCTCCACTGTCAAAATCATTGGTGTAAATTTTATAAATAATTTCAAGTGTATTTGTTTGTTACTCTTTCACAATCGAACCGTAGCACTGAGATGCCCCAAATGTTTGCTTTAGGTACTTTAGAATCTGTGCAAGGTTTTAAGCTACCACAAGTTGGCCTTGAAGGCCGTTTCAAGGCCACTGAATACCGCTATAAAGAGTATATTGAAATGAGGGGTTGGGCAGTGCTGTCGCCAGCCTGCAGGCAAAAGGTAACCACCATTGGACCAATAACTCAAGCTTTTCAATGTCCAACACATCCTGAAACCACCGGCAGGAAAAGCTCACCACCACGAGGACAACTCCATACGTTTTCAATTCACAACCTGTGCCAGAACCCTACATAGTGTTTTTTCCTGTGCAGTGTCAGGTACCCAGGCGAGTTGTAAATACTAACTGTCACAGTATTGATCCCCGAGGTACCCCATTACTTACAACCTCCTAACTAAACATCCTCCACTCCCAAGTAAGTAGATTTTTGTTTTGACGTGCATTGTGCCTTCATATTTCTAGTACCATGCATTATTTTCAACTGATAGCCGAGGACACGATTCTTTTCACAATGGCTAAAGGGAGGGTCCATTTGACCACCTGAAGTAAGGTACGATGCGATCGACCTGCTGTGCAGATTTTATTCGCTCCCTCTACGGTAGAGTTCAAGAAGCTGTGGAGAAGCATTCCCATTGACTCAATGGATGAGGAGAAAATTGAGGAGTACCTGAAGAGGCAGGGAATAACCTCCATGCAGGACTCTGGCAACAGAAAAGTGGTAAGTGCAGCACATAATCATCAACCACTGAGCTATTGGTTTTTGATTGCCGCATAGTTAGAGGACATGAATATTTTGATTTATATAAAGCATTTGACAAAGTGGGCAGGGAATAGGTATGGCACAAACATGTTGATTTTCCCAATAAAAGTACTACATTTGCAATGGGATCAAACCAGGAATGACCATGCTGGTTTACAATTACAACTCAAATCGGACAAGGCTGTATCCTTTACCCTCATCCATTTGGAGTGGTGATAAACTTAATCAGGAGACGATCCACCCTGCATGACAACTGGAAGTGAATCAACAAATTGAACTTTGTGACCTCAGTTTTACAGTTGACACTTGTATCGTAAGCCAAAGGAGAGAGGGAATGCAGCTAAAGACAAATGACCTTGTAATGCCTGCTTAGAAATCAAATAGAAACATCAACAAACCCACTCATGTATTTTCAGAATGTTACAAATCAACAAATCCAAAAAGGGGGTGGGGTGGGGGGTGCCATTGGGAGAGTTGAAATACAAGTACGATGATATAACGATGGTTTTAGTTGCAAGTGACATAATATTGTTGGGCTTTTGAAAAACCGCCATTGTAAATGTGCATTCACGACACATAGATCCTTCAGCGTAGTTATTTCCGTAATAAATGTTTATAATAGTCTCTTACTTTTATAAAGCTTAAAAGCGTACCTTTCGAGGGACGGTTTTCTCAGAATGTAGGTGAGATTCTTCCGTGATAATTCTGGTATACTGTAATTTCAAAATTTAAGTATAGAAAGTTAAGTTTATAAATTATAAGAATATGATTTTTATTATAACTTGCAACTTACAAGATTAAAAAAAAAAGACATATCTGAGAACACGCGAGTGAAGAGGGGTTTTTCTCAGCTCGTGTCGGTAAGATTCTTCCGTGATAATTCTGATATTGATTTACAGTCATTTCAAAATTTAAGTGTACAAAATCAAGTTGATGAATTAGAACAATATAATTTATGAGCTTTCTTGTAAGTTTATAACTTTTAAGATAAAACAATTGATCTAAGGAAAACACACTTGCGAAGAGGAAGAGGATTCGTTTCCAAGCGCAAATGAAACGTCCACTTGTTGATGTGTAATGTGAATGATTGTATGTCACCTTTAAGGGGTGAGGTCAAGGTCATGGCTATGGAGAAACTTGGTTCCATCTTTAAACTTGTGATAAGCATTAATCACAGCACGACATTGGAGGAGACATCTATGGCATCATGGCTCAAGTCTTGTGTGCAGAATATTAGAAAAGCTGTGATCTTAAATTTGTCTGTGATTTTATTGAGGGTCATTCCTTTGCTTTTTTGTTTTGTTTTTGCCCATGATACATTGCATATGCTGTTGTAACTGGTTGCACTTGACTGGTTGTTGATAGCACTTGATAACTTAACTTATCAAGAGAGCTTGAAATTTAAGCCAACTTCAATGAATCTTTCATTGTGTTTGAGGCAACTATGTCTTGCCCTAATGAATCCTTGAATGACTGAAAAGCATGCAAGTTCATGTAATACGGGGTATTAAGATGCAGTGAATGGTTGGTCGGGTGGTCCGAGTGACCTCGTAATGATATTTGCCTTGTGTAAACATGCAGGCTCCGGTGCAAAAGCGGAAGAAGGCACCTTCACAGCGAAAGAGGAAGTTCAAAACACACAATGACCACTTGGCTGACATTCTGGAAGACTATACGGAAAGCGGGGCAGTAAAAGACAGCATTTAGCTTGAGTCCTGAGGGAGAGAAACTAGGCTGAAAAACAAGACCCTCCTTTGAACCCAACTTGCACAACACATTGAAACGCTGCACTGGACAAAACTTTCTGCAATTTGGTGGACGAGCCTGCTTGGCCAGTGAATGTACATTAAAGTGACATTTGCTGTTATAGAAAGCTAAGTGCTATTGTTTCCAAAGTCCAGGACACCTTTAATTTACATCTTATATTGCATCACTTGCTCAGGTTGAGTTTTGGATTGCAATATTTTGAAGGTTGAACAGATCTTTTCGAATAGCATCTTTACAATAAAAAATATGTATAAAGCTATCTGGTCCAAAGCTGAACATTTTGGTGACGAGGCTTCATGGGACAGTGACTTGTCTCACATAGTTGTCATTTCTTGACAGGACAAAACCAAAAGCCCCTTTCAAACTAATCACAAGTTAATATGTAGCTCATTTGTAGTTGTTTTTTTAAAAATCTAAGTTTTATGTGAGTATTTCAAAAGTTGAAAGCCATCTCCAATAATGTCCTCACACTTTGTTATGCATGAGTGCTAGCAAATAAACATTTGATATTTGTGAGGCAAACTTTCCCCTGAAGCTGAGATGGCTATAAGTGAAAAGATGCAAGGCCATTTCCTATCGACAACACTGTGCCCACTCAATTGTCATGGTTTATGAAACCAAACTGCAAATTGAAATCCATGCCTTCTGTTGAGACCCTTTAACCAGATTCATGAATGTGCACGGAAACTTTTACAATGAGAGTTGTTTATCAAAAAGGATTGATTGTGATCTTTAGTGTAGGTAGGTTAACCATTTCCATTTTATCCTGTATAAGCTTTGTGAGCAAGGTTAACACTTTCCAAATGATTGGATAAAAAAGTAAGGAAGAAGAGGGAGGCAATTCCAATTGCTCAGACATGGGGCCCTTGGCCGAGGCCACTATATGTGCACATATGGCCACTTTAGCCGAATATTACTTTCCAAAAATTGAAATTTCACATCAAAACAAACCGAGTTGCTTATTAGGTCATCTCTTCGAGCATGACCTAATAATATTGGTGTTGAGAGGAGAGGTGACGATCCGTCCATAATGAAGTTGAAGCGGGAGATCTGGTCATTAGTGATCCTGATAGAGGTCAATGAGACGTACACGATGGTATGACTTAAGGTCACCGAAGGTCAAGGTCAAGGTCACGAGGGCTTTGAAGTTGCGAAAATGACGATTTTCAAATTCTATCTCCGCCATTTCTCAAGCGATCTTGAATTTGATTGTAGCAAATGAATCTATGGGACAATATCTAAATTTTGATCGGGCCGGATTTTCGATATTCGCGTCACGTGACTTCAAAGTTGGCAAAAACTGTGAAAATGACGATTTTCAAAATCTATCTCCTACATTTCGCTAGCGATCTTGAATTTGATTGTGGCATATGAATCTATGGGACAATGTCTAAATTTTGTCAGGCCGGATTTTCGATATTCGCTT
Source organism: Eptatretus burgeri (assembly GCF_056783735.1). NCBI lineage: Eukaryota > Metazoa > Chordata > Myxini > Myxiniformes > Myxinidae > Eptatretus > Eptatretus burgeri. Next base: position 35,102,989 of record NC_140971.1, read on the forward strand.
TCGTTTTCGTGTCATGTGACTTCAAAGTTTGCAAAAACTGCCCTACCTTCAGGAGGCTATATATTCTCTACTGGGCATGGTAAAAGTTAGTGAATGGTGTCATTGCATAGCAGCTGACCTTGTATATTATATATTTATACATTTTCCACCGAAGGTGCAAAAGTTTCAAAACCCGAAATGTAAACGTCGGCATTTATTTTCAAAATATAATTTCATGCACGCGCGCCAAAATGCCGAGTCATCTTTAACCAAACTGCACAGTTCGAGCTGCGCAGTAGAACTGCACAGTATTCTTTGGTCATAACTGAACATTGAGAACTTGTGGTATTATTTCTCGCAGAGATGACCGTCACTCCCGCACGGGGGTAATTTTTTTAATGTTTAAACCGCCCCGAGACCCAGAGAATATGAGGAGGTTTATACATGTTGCAGGGTGTTTCTACAATTAGTGTTCCCAATTTATTAGACGACTCAGAGTTCTAAACCACCATTTAGGTTCTTTGTTTTTTTTTAACATTGGAAATTATGTGCAGGAGGCCATTCAACCCATCATGCCTGCACCACACCAATACCAGATTTAATAAATCTGTCGGTACCCCTTCCCTTCGTGTACAGCCTTTTGGCTGCTGCACTGGTTCTCATTTCACCAACCTCAGAAGGATGACAGGCTGAGTCAATCCCCTGGTGTTAATTCAGCAGACAACGGGGCTTGAACTCAGGACCCTCGAATCCCAAGCCACCACCCTAACCACTAAGCCAACACCAGGATTGAATATATAAATTTTAAATGAGATTTTCAAGCTGCAGCTCAGAGCTAGCTGGCTGGGACTTTCAAAATGAAATTTTGCATCAACAATGGAATATAAAGTATAACAGGATTGACAATTTTTGACCTTGATCTAATGTCATGACCTAATAATTTATTGGATCGTGGATGCCTTCCTCTTGGCGATCGTAGAGATTTAGTTTTTCTTGAAATTTAGAAAAATCTAATGTGCAACTTATCATTTTAAATTTATATATTGTTTATGCTACCTCTTCCTTTATGCTCCCTTTTTAAAACAAACTTTATCCTTAGACATCAAATATATACAAGGGCAGTTCAAGGGGTTGTATGTAGAACATGCAAAAACAAGTCAAATCATGTAATTATACAATATCATCCACCCTGAGCAAGTTAAACAGGAAGTGAGTGCTGCTCAATGCATTCTGGGTCCCAACCTCAGATGCTGTTTGTGGAACAGTTGGGACAATTTATTTGTGAAGAAGAATATCAGGCTGACATTCACAGGACTGTCCACTCAACTACATGATCCATTTTTCATGTTATTTAATGGGTATGGAGTTGAGAAATTAGTGAATTGATGAACAATCTTGAACACTCACCTGCCACCACCTCAAAGGTGTCACTTCTCAACATTTTCAACAAGCAAACATGTATGGTCAACATTTTTTTTTTGGGGGGGGGGGGTTGATTGCTGGATTACTAGATATGAAGCTAATGGGTACCTCCACGCTCAAGTTCCCATGTCGGCCCACTGAACACGGATGGCCACTTTGTGTCTAGTGAATCAAAAAAAAAAAAGTAAAATGGTCAAGGATAGCACTGCAATCAGTATAGTAATCACCTGGATGAGGCCTAAGGTTAGGAAAGTGTGGTAGATGCTGCACTGTAATCACCACTGTGGGAGGTGAGGAAAGCAAGCAATTTGCTACACCACCTCGATGGAGGGTTGGTTGCTGATGTGGATAGATGTGATAGACATGAATAACGATGCTGAGAAAAAGGGGCACACCAAAATGGTGAAAATATCAATGCCATATTGGCGACATAACTATAGCCACACTTTATTACAGTAGTGGATATAAGACTAGTTGGGGTACCCAGCTTTGCCTGGTGCTGTTTTTATCCTGTTGGTACCTTGAAGAAATCAAATTTGATTTTCTTTTGGGGGGAGCCCAGAATACTTCCCTACGTACACAAAATAATGGGGTCAAGGATCATTTAATATGACCTTTCACATAGCTACAAAGGCTTAGGCACTATAGAATGATAAAAAAAATCTAACTTTGCTTTTTTCAAAAATATTTTTGCCAAAAACCCCAGCACACAATGATTCTCTCTGTCCATCTGTCCTCCTACTCTTCCCCTTATAAGGGGTGAGGTTCAGTGGCACCAAGCTTCTGCCCTGCCTCAACCACAATACTCCACTTCCCTCTGTCCTCAACCAACTCTCCAAACAACCCCACCTCAATGATATTCTTCCCATCTCAAAAACGCTCCAACCTATTATCCTTCTACAGACACATGACAGAAGTAAATAGACACCTTAAATTTATTCAATTCATCTGCATAAAGCAAGTTTGATGGCTCGTTGGATATAATAACCTAACTAAAGACGTCACAACGCACACATTTAATCCTCCCGCTGAACAAAAGGACAGGGTCCTGACTACACACATACTTACCGGCATAACTAACTTTGGGACCCGAATGTTGAGTGCGCATGGTTTCCAGAGTCGTAACAATATATTTTAGTTATCTTAAACTCCAGTGAATAGACATTAAAAGAAAGATTGAAAGGAAATGGGTAACATTACATTGAAGACAACTTTTAAAATGTCGTAATGTTAAAATATGAAATTGATGATATAGGCATGTTAAATCCTTAACTTTTCCTAATGTGAAAGGTGAGCCTGCTTCATCTTTGTCAGCTTATCCAATCATGATTCAATTGAGGACAGTGCCACATGCAATGGAGAATGAATATCCACACTATTCCTGTACTTTGTCTTAATGATGCTCATGGTTGAGAAGCCAGTCTTGCAGAGGTAGGTTGAAGGAAATGGGAGAAGAGTTTTCAGAGCAATTTCAGTAAGCTCAGGATATTCTGCTTTCACTTTTATCCAAAAAAGAAGCAAGTGCTGTTGTCGTTTCGAAACTCCTCTTCAATCCTTCGTCAGCAGACAGCTCCAACAATTTATCCTCCATAGTGACACCTACATCATCTCTCAATGGCATAAACGGATTTCAGATCCATTCATTCCCTTTCCGTGGATCTTCTTCAGGAAATTAATGCTGAAAACGTTCTGCCAAATTCGTAAAGTGTTCTCTGATGACATTTCGTAGAGATGCAACATTAAGGTCTTCTCCTCTATCAGCGATGACTGCCCCTAATTGGTGAAACATGTCATAACAATCTCTTGACACTTGACTCTTCCATGCTTCGAGCTTTCGTTTTTGTCCGTTGATCTTGTCTGCCATTGTAAAACACGAAGCCATCCTTTCCTGCATGGAGGTGTTGAGATCATTAAAGATGACAAAGATATCAGCCAAATAAGCCAGCTTGGCTAGCCAATTCACATCTCGGAACAATTGTGACCAGTTTGTTTTTTTTTGTCCTGAAGAAACACGGCCAGTTCGTTTCGTAGTTCAAATACTCTTGACAGGACTTTTCCCCTTGATAACCAACATACGTCGGCACGCAATCGGAGCTGTTTATGATCAGCTCCCATATCATCACATAATGCAGTGAATAGTCTCAAATTTAGAGCATTTGCCTTTACATGATTCACAATTTTTACAACCTTACTGAGCACACTTTCGTTCTGTTGACTTTTTTTTGTTGCAAGACTTTCTCGATGAAGGAAGCAGTGCGTTGACTTGCATTCTGGGGCAAGCGCCTTGATCTGGGTAACCATTCCTGAATGCTGTCCTATCATTGTGGCAGCGCCATCAGAACATATGCCTACGCAAAACTTCACATCCAACCCATATTTGTTAACGATGTAGTCACTCACGGTCTTGAACACTTCAGAACTAATTTTTGTTGGTAGTGAAGCAGAGAAAAATAAAATAAAATAAAATAACTTTTCCTTCAAATCACCCTCATGTTCAAAGCGCACATACACCATCAGAATTGCCATATTAGCAACGTCTGTACATTCATCAAACTGCAAAGAAAAGTACTTTACTAACTTAATCTGTCCTACGAGTTGATCTTCCATATCCTGAGCCAGATCGTGAATTCGTCGAGCTGTAGTGTCATTTGAAAGTGGCACCTGAGCCACTTTCCTTGCAGCCACCTCACCCAGCATTTCCATGCAGACATCTTTAATACAGCCGATCACTAGCGTCTCACGGATTGTATATGGCTTTTTAGCCTTAGCAACTCGAAGTGCTACTTTATGAGAAGCCTGCAAAGCACAAGTATTTATGCGTGACACTTCAAAGATCTGTTTCTGACGGCCTTTTAAATCAACATGCTTTCTTTCAAAGAACTCTTTCGACTTTGAACTCATTTCTTTATGTTTTGTATTTAAATGCCTCTTGAGCTTTGACTGCTTCATTGAGTCGTTAGCCAACACATCTCCACAAATAACACTGCGATTTTGGCACTCCCCCATCATTCGTGGCTACAAAACCGAATTGAATGTATGAGGAGTCATATTTCCGAGAAAAGCCAGTACGAATTATTTTTGCCGGCAATACTTCAGCTTCATTTACATTGTAGTCATCTGATTCAGAATTACTTGTGTGGTCAGCAACCGAATTTCTCGGCTTGATAAACATGTCCATTGGGCCTCGCTTCGCCATCTGTAAATTAGAGATAAAAATTCATATAAATTCCATAACCCTGGAATGATGGACTGAAATAATGCTTATTTGTAATATTTGAGTTAATATTTGAACTGTATGTAGTAGAATCAGTGCAAATAGAATATAAACCAGAGTTGGTGCCAAAGCCACCCAATGTTCGCCTGTTTATACATTCGTTTTTAAAAGACGAGTCTAATAATTAATATTTTTTATAAAGCATTGCAGTGAAGTATAATTATAAGGCAATATATGCATTTGTATATTGTAATCAGTAACAAGAGCGCAAGTGAGCACAATATACACCCTTACAAAAAGATATATACAGCATTGTGCTACTACATGGAAAACAGCATCCTGGTTGCCATGGCAACCTCTTTAGATGACGAACGTATGTCATGACACTGTCTCCAGTCGGTACCTATGTACCAAATATGAAACGTGAAAGTTGAAAACTTTGGGAGTTAGAATCCGGACAGGAACGGACGGACAGACAGACAGACGGAATCACATAATACGCCCCGATATATATATATATATATATATATATATATATATATATATATATATATATATATATATATATATATATATATATATATATATATATATATATATATATATATATATATATATATGGCGTATAAAAAGTGTGGTAGATAAAAACATTAGAAAGGAAACTAGAGAGGGAGCACTCGGGAGAGTGCAAAACTTCTTCTTCTTCTTCTTTCGGCTGCTCTCGTTAGGGGTTGCCACAGCGGATCATCCGTATGATCCGAATAGTGATTTGGCAGTTTTACGCCGGATGCCCTTCCTGACGCAACCCTGGTCGCCTCTTACGACACAGGGATAAGGGAGAGTGCAAAACCTCCGCCGCTAATACTGCTGGGTCACTCAAGTGAACCTATCTTATTCATTAAATATGATGTCAACAGTGCTGACAGAGATAGCTCTTTTCTCCAACATTTTTTTTTTGGGGGGGGGGGGATTGGAAATCACATAAAACATGTAGAAATGCCAAAAAAAGATTTCCTCTAACTATTTTTGGGGTGGGGGGGGACCAAGTCCAAAATCTAATGGCATGATCCTTGGACCATACCTAACCCCCCCACCAAGTTTTGGCGAAATCCGTCCAGGAGTTTTTCCGTAATACAAATTTTTTTTTAACATTTTCACGCTCACGCTCACGCCGGGCTATCGCTATAGCTCTGTTCTTCGAACAGGCGAGCTAAAAATGAACAATACAATAAAATTCTAAACAAAACATAATTAAACAACCTCTCATGATAGCTTCAAAAATTAATAGTTCCATTAAACCTATATTATTTTCCAACCTTTACCTGAGTCCCACAATCAATGCACGCGAAATTATAATGAAATACCAAGAGTCCCGATTGGACATGTCCTTCATGGGTCCGCCCCTTTCTGGGTGAGATCTCGGCCAGGCCCGGAGAGCCAGCCCACTCCACGAGTGTTTAAGGAAGGTGAACGGTGGTACAGCCAAGAAGAAATTGGAACATTTGGGGAAGCCGAGGAACTGGAACTGCTGCAAGATTTTGCCTCGGAAACACGAGGCTCCAGAGACACAGGTGGACTGTGGATTGTGATGGGATATAAAGATTTATTACCCTCACTAAAAAAACATCGCAATGCACCCCAGTGTCATCCCACTAAACACAAGGAAGGAATCTGTCTACACATATACTTAACGGCATAACTGACTTTGGGACAACTGTATGTTTGGATGCTTGCGGTTCCCAGAACCGTAACACATGAATAACTTAACAACCGTTGGTATTAGGAGTTTGCTTTAAGCAGTTTTTCGATAATATAAAGAAACAATACGAATATTTTAAAACTTTCATGACAACTGTACAATTATAACTACACCCATTTTTGGCAAAACAAAAGAGCACCACCTGGCAACTCTGCTGAAATTCACATTATATTACCTTCACGTTCGGTTCTGGTATAACTTCCAACATTGACAGACTTCTCTCTCTCGTATTTTGAATTTGTCAGCTTAAATATATTATTTTTCAAGATTTTATACATTACATGTTATATATTATGATAATGTGAAACTGGAAACTCGCCATGGACCGGCAGTCGATGACTCACGTACCAGCACTGGTCCGCGTACCACCACTTTGAGTAGCAGTGCTCTCAATGACAATCTTTTTATTCGGAATTTGGGAGAAATGTCAGTAGTTTATAGAATAAAACAAAAAAATGTTCATTTTACTCAAACACATACCTATAAATAGTAAAACCAGAAAAACTGATCATTTTGCAGTGGTCTCTTAACTTTTTTCCAGAGCTGTATCTATATATATAGACACACACACACACACACACACACACACACACACACACACACACACACACACACACACACACACACACACACACACACACACACACACACACACACACACACACAGTTAAGCCCAAAATTATTCATACCCATGAAAAATCTGAGTTTTGCATTTATCTCACACCTACAAGCTGGAGTGGAGGAACTTTCACTTCACCCAAGGACATTTAGTTGGCACATACAAATCCACATATATTTTGGCTCAACAGTATTAGCATAACAATAGAAATGTTAAGATTTCTGTTTTTATGCCTGTCCAAAATTATTCATACCCCATACCAAGTCTCAGAATTGAGGCCAATGTTTGTGATAATGCACATGCTTTTGATATTCCGAAGATCCTTTATAATGTGATGCAGTTATTCCAAAGATGTGTGCATTCAATCTGAATGTATTACAAATGTGGTCTATTGAATGTTCAGTGCGGAATGTTGTAGAACAACACTGCTTTTAGACGACAAATTAAGGGAAGCTGATGCAATCATTCTCAGGTCATTGTCAGCATGGCGAAGAAGAAAGAAGTCAGTGAGGACCTTCGGTTGTGCATTGTGAATGCTCACAAGGAGGGGAAAGGCTACAACGCTGTTTTGAAGCAGTTCCGAGTGCCAGTTGCCACCACCATACAAAGCATAACAAGAAAGTACAAGGAGTTCCACACTGTAAAAAAAAATAAAAAAAAAAACATTGAAGGACGTGGTCGGAAGCCAAAGGTGTTGCCTCGTCTGGCAAGAAAAGTATGGTGAGAGGCCAACAACAATCCACGGATCACAATTAAGGCTCTCCTGAACAACCTTGGTGAGTCTGGGACTAAGATATCAAGGCAGACACTCCAGCGGACGTTGCACAAGGGGGGTCTCCATGGACGCCGACCAAAAAAGGCTCCACTCCTCCATCCCAGGCACAGAAAGGCTCGTCTAGCCTTTGCAAAAGCTCACCTGGACAAAGATCCAAGCTTTTGGTCCTCAGTTCTGTGGTCAGATGAGACGAAAATGGAGCTTTTCGGGCACAGAGATGTTGCTTTCGTTTGGCGAAAGAAAGGTGAAGCATACAACCCTAAGAACACAGTCCCGACCATCAAGCATGGTGGCAGGAGAATAATGCTTTGGGGATGTTTCTCAACCAGTGGGCCTTGCAATCTTGTCAAAGTGGATGGCATCATGAAAAAGGAGCAGTAAATCAAGATCCTTGAGGAGAACGTCAAACAGTCGGCAGAGAAACTTCACCTCGGGGAGCATTGGACGTATCAGTAGGACAACAATCCAAAACACACCGCCAAGTCAGTCAAGAAATGGTTCCGGGATAATGATGTGGACGTTCTAGAGTGGCCAAGCCAAAGTCCGGACCTCAACCCAATTGAGAATCTGTGGAGGGAGCTCAAGACCGGAGTGATGGCAAGAAGCCTTCCAACCTCAAAGACCTGGAGACCTTCGCGAAGGAGGAGTGGGCCAAAATCCCTGCAGAGACATGCAAAAACCTTGTGAGCAAGTATAAAAACCGTTTGGAGGCTGAAATCACAAACAGAGGCTTTTCCATTGATTACTGAATGTGACTTTGAACTGATCTAAACAAGGGTATGAATAATTCAGGGCATGACTTTTTTTGTAAATCTATCAATAAAATACCCCCGAAACAATGTATTTCTTGAAATGGCTCTTGCAGTGATTATTTCAGCTGTTTGTCACATTCTTTTGTAACTTAAGCCAGAAGAAACTCATTCTCAAATAACACCATTCAAAATACTCCAAATTTGGTAAGGGTATGAATAATTTTGGGCTTAACTGTGTGTGTGTGTGTGTGTGTGTGTGTGTGTGTGTGTGTGTGTGTGTGTGTGTGTGTGTGTGTGTGTGTGTGTGTGTATATATATATATATATATATATATATATATATATATATATATATATATATATATATATATATATATATATATATATATATATATATATATATATATATATATATATATCTGCATATCTGCATTCTTCTTCAAAACCACCATTTGACTTATCTCAGAGGGTTATGATTTACCATAAATTCAGTGAACATACCTTACTCTGGGCTATCTGGAAGGCAGTCAGTGTTGTTCTGTTCAGACAGTCATGTGGTGAAAAATGTTAAAATGTCCGATTGTCATGACCTTAAAATTAGGTCAATGAAAAAAATAAATAAATAAAGGCAACCTCATACTTTCTATTCACATTATTGATGCAAAATTTTATTCCAAAAGTCCCAGCCGGCTCTGAGATAGCTCGGAAATTAAGAATGCAGGAAGAAAAATAATAATAAATGGTGGTTTGGCATGCCTCGGGGTCTAAAACTGGAGAACCATTAAAAATTGGGTGGAAACAAACCTGACAACAGCTATAAGCCTCCCCGAGCCAACAATTATCCCTCGCACCAACGTTGATTGATCAGCTTATCTCGCCAACTTGATGGCCTCATTTGTTTGGGGAAACCATGGAGGAAACAGCAGGTAATGGAGGGGACAAATTTGAGTCGAAGCGGAACCAATTCCTTGAACACCGCCTGCGTGTCGTGGCGAGTTCCTATTTGGGTTCACCACACGTGTCCTTCCAGCCATACACAACCAAAACCTCACAGAACCGTACCCATGCAGGATCCACAATGCAGCGGGTGGGAGCCGACGTGTCAGAGGAACTCTTGTCGTTAACGATCTCACAAATTTGCTGTGTGTAGGTAAACATTATCCATTGGTGCACTCAGCCTCAGACCACTATCATGCAGTTGTGCCGATGAGCTGTGGAGGCTGGTAATTTTTCCAATCACGTGTCAGTTTGACCTTGACGCCTGTTGGAACCTCCCAACTCGGCTGCATCGTTTGGCGCTGTGAGTCCCTTTGCACGACAATCTGGTTCTGAATTTTGAACACAAATGGACAGATATCCAGGAACATGACAAAGGGTTTAGATGAGATAAGATAGGGGGCTTCGATACATTTTTGGCAGAATGATGTGGGCTGCTCAACAAAACGACATTAATTACATCACCCTCATGCTAACATGCACTATGAAATAACTATAGCAAACTAAACCCCCCTGAAGCCATAGCTGTAAAATGTTGATCGCTAGAGAATGGCATTCTTTCAAGGTCTACCCCCAAAACATCAGAATTTTTATTCAAGGAAAATTTTACATTCTGCAAATAGACTACAATTCTTCACTGTTTGGAAGAAGATCAGCATAATGGAGATCCTTGCACCTGAAGTAATTTTATACCAAAGCACACATTAATATGCATGATCTGCATTGCATATACAGTAGAACCAATTAGGTAAGATTCAAGCCAATTAGAGGTTTCAGCCCTGACATCTAACTGACTTTAGCAGCTTTGGATCGCTTGGGACAAACATTAAAATCTATGATTGCATGAAATTAAAAATTACTGAACTCTTCTTAAAAAGCATTGGTCTCTTCAAACAGAACGAATGTGGAGTCAATTTTCCACTCAAAAGGTCATGGTGGAATTATGACAATTAAATGTCAATTCAGTTTTAATAAATGTTTTCACAACCTTGTGAGGAACAGTGGTAAGACTTGCGAGATGGTAATTAGTTATCACTACAGCCCAAAATTTCAAAAGTTAAAATAATGGCTAATTACTTTCGCAATACTAGCAGAGTTTGCAAAAAGCTTCAAATTATTATTGAAATGGGCAAAGCAAGGAGTATGGAAAGTTATACGAGTGGGACAACTGGTGTTCATCTCGCTCTCAAATGGTTTCGCTTTCAGAAAGTATTTCGATATACGTACACAATATTCTATTTGAGGCACAGTTGTCAATACAACGCAGAGGAGCACTTAATAAATTGAGAAAATAAAGCCTAAAGTCATTGGTAACCATCCGGGGGGTGGGGAATAATATATTTTTTTTAAATCAAGTTTTTCTCACCACCTTTCAAAGAATTATATATATATATATATATATATATATATATATATATATATATATATATATATATATATATATATATATATATATATATATATATATATATATATATATATATATATATATAGATGATGCAAACAAACACGACATAAGTGATCGAAGCTTTTCATGCTGCACTCCTCAGGGTTAAAAAAAAAATAATAATAATAAAAAATAAAAATCGCAGCAAGTGAAGAAGTGAAGGCATGTGCTTAAAACGCAGGTCTCAATAAGGTAGATGCTGATTGGTTCAACGGTCATGACGTCACAGTTAATCCGCACGCCCATTGGTCGGCTCATCATTTTCACCTCGAGCTCCCATTGGCTGGACCATAGTTCGTCGATGATTGACGTTTGCAACCACATCCTGGAAAGAGGGGGGATGGGTTTCCCCAAAGGCGCATTCACCATTTGTTACCGCATTCACCATTTGTTACCGTACTTCTCTCTATATATCAGTTTCGCCCAATTCATCAATGGTGAAGAATCACTTATAAAAAAAAATACTTGTAGTCGGATCTGGATCCGGATCTTCACCAAAATCGAATCGGTTCATCCTTGTAACAGCTTGGGCTTTCATTTTCCTTTCAAGAGCAGCTCGTTTCATTTCATTATTCATCATTTCTAAACACATTTATCACTACGGCATGCCTGCACCACCACCACCACCACCACCACCACCACCACCACACATCCAGCCATTCATAGTCTGCTTACAAGGTATGATTGGGAGGCAGGTAAGCAATGGTGCCAATGTTAAAAACAGGCAAAAACTCTTGCAGACAGAATAAAATTGAAATACAGCTACGTTTGGTCACCAACAGCATTCTGTGCCATTCTATCAGTGACTGATAGTACCACTGCAAAACCAGCACCCGTGCTTGCTGCAATCCTGCAACGTCCATGACACGAGTCACAGGCATCACTTACATAAACCCTCTGAAGGAGTACGTTCAGGCTCACCTTACACATATCATTCAATGTTGACATCTCAGACCACCACTTGCCAAATCCTCATTCTGCTGTATAACTTACTGGCAAAGCTCTCGAGATAGTGGTGCACAAAATGCATATATATATATATATATATATATATATATATATATATATATATATATATATATATATATATATATATAGTTGCAGAAATGGCCCTGAGTGTGTTATTAAATATAGGATTAGCCCAGACCCCCCATTAAATGCATGTTTAGCCAGGTTGTTCAGTAATTGGACGTTACATTTGTGTCAGGAGGTGTAGGGCCTGTTCATTATTCGTACGGTGGTGGTGTACCGAGGTTCTTCTTCTTCCTTCCCCTCTCCGGACAATAGTCCCTGCCCAGCGCTCTGAGAGTAGCAGTCGGCTTAAAGAGAGCGAGCGCCGAAAAGGCAGTGGTGGATTTGCGACGAGCGCAGAGGTGGTGCGTTCGGCTGTACAAGGGATGGCTGTGCGTTTGCGATCGGCTTTTCGTGAGGAACGAGCTGAAAGAAAGGCAGGGAAGGGACTGCATGAGGTCTGTCTGCCATCTGCTGAGGGAGTAACTGACCCTGAGGGTTAGTCGGCGATCTGCCGAGGGAGTAACTGAACCTGAGGATTAGTCGGCAATCTGCTGAAGGAGTAACTCGCGGTGCGTGTGGTCGGCGATCTGTAAGAGAGGAACGGCCTGAACCTGAGGGTCGAGTCGGCCATCTGCTGAGGGAATAACTGACCCTGAGGGTTAGTCGGCGATCTGCCGAAGGAGTAACTGAGCCTGAGTGTCGAGTGAGGATTCTGCTGTATAGAAACGACTAGTGGGAGGCTGCAATCTGCTTCAAGAGGAACTGGCTGTTGTGCGAGTCGGCGATCGACTTTACAAGGTCAGACAGGCTCAACCTACGTCTAACCACGGAGCCTCTGTCCTGACTCACGGCACGTCTTGTGGTCTTATCGATCCGCCTGCGGAGCCCAACACCCTGATTTAGCCTAACCTGGTGAACAGGCCAGGCCCGGACTTGTATACTGGACCTTGTAAAAAGCCAGCTGGAGCATACCATAGATTTTTCTTCTTGTGCCATCGACCTTACGGGAGCTGAACGCGTTGAGGCTACATGCGTGGGCGGTGCGACAAAGAGGACGACACCGCCATTTTGCCATGCTGTATGCTCGAATCCGTTGACATCGGCTTGTCACGAGCCACATTCGTGCTTTTGACACTTTTCCTCTCGTCCATGAGGCATCACCAAGTACTCTGTGTCTTGTCTGCATGCTGTCCGTGTCTTGCCTGCATGTTGTCCAAGGTTTATCTCACTGGGGTTCCCTTTGAAACCCGTAGTTAAGAACGGGTTATAGATCAATTAAAACATTGTCGTGAATGTTTTGCTTGTGTTGTGTTCCCAGATGTGTCCCCAATAAATCTGGCTGTTATGAGAGATTCGCCGCCTTGAATTTATTCATGCCGCGCCGAGGAACGATCCGCTCGATTTGGATATAAAACCAAAATGGTTACGGACTGGTCGACTCCGCTCAGTCTCTGACAAAAACCAGTCTGTAACCAGGGTCTATTCCCCCAGCTGGCAGGGCACAGGTGTATTTTGGTATCGTGATATGAGGCGCGTAACCCGAGAATTGTGCCGAACCAGCCGGTGTTATAACCCCGGAGACGGCGGTGCTGTTAAGTTACGCCGAATCTTTAACATTTGGCTGTCAAGAGTAGGGTGATTGACATCACTAGTCTGATTCCTTAACACTGGGGTCAAGAGTCGGGTGCGAATCCCACCACCGCTGAATCCATAACAATATATATATATATATATATATATATATATATATATATATATATATATATATATATATATATATATATATATATATATATATATATAATCAAAATCTTGTAATGAGCAATTACACTAACCCATACCCATGACCCCATAACCAAAGACCTATTAATTCAACAACAAAAAAATTTCCATCTTTTTTTGCTCTAATCACACAGTAATACCAATTGCGTTTGAAAAGGCACCATGTTTGAAGCCTACACTTCCACAAGGGCCACACTGTTATACGTGGGACCAACAGCTGACCCAGGCTTCTCCGCGATTCTTACCATTCTGGTCCAAAGATAACTTGATTCACATTCAAATGGCAGATGGGTTTGTGCAATTCAATTGCACAGATTTATTGCTCTGCAAGTTAGCACAAAAAAAATATATAAATATATATTTAAATAAAGTTAATGTCATGTACACACAGCACTTAAAAATACAAAATGCAAAACATTAAAAAAAAAAAAAAAGTACATTGCAAAACCAAAAAAAAAAAAAAAGGTTTTCAAAATTTTAACCGCATTTAATAACCTTTCAAATATTTTGAACATTTCCCGTTAGATACAAGAGACACGTCATATTCAAGTAATTATTTTGTGCATTTTAACTCACGTGTGGGAAACACAAAACTAAACAAAAACAAACATTTGTGCTTCAGCAAAAGAAGAAAAATGCATAAAGTTTGTTCGCACTGTTTATACTGTGCACTTAAAAGCGAGGAATTTAACCAAAGTTTCTCAAACATATCTGGTCAAGCAGGATCATCAAAGAAAGTACATTCTCCCTACAAACTCAAAAGGACCCAACACAATCTCCCCCAAAAAAGGTAACATCCTCGGTACCTTTTGGAGATTCCTGACAGCAAGGAGGTTTCTGTCAAATTCTGCCAAAGTTTAAAAAAAAAAAACAGGAGGAAAAAAAAACAAACAGCAACCACCAAACTTGGCTCCCAAGTCCCATCGATTGCTTCACACGCACGCACGCACGCACACCATGCGGCTGGAAGAAAGCAAAGCGTATTCTCAGTAGAATGGTCGTGACTTCCAGCTGAGCTCATCAGCCTCTGGGAAGAACCAGCGCAACTGTACGGGGCAAGACGAGTTGTTCACAATAATCACATTAACAGCAGGTCACAGCTTCTCAGAAACAGCAAGCCTAAAAGCTATTAGAAATTAATGACCTCTTTGAACTTTACTCTTGAGAAATAGCTTGGGTCCAAGACAAAACACGTTTAAAGATTAGCACACAAATAAATAAGGCAACAACACAGGCCACAATTATTTTGGAACTCTGACTGCAACAAGCTCTATTACCAGCTCGAGTCGATGGAACAACCTTAAACACCACCCCCATTGAATCTATTCAAGTTGAAGTACTGCTGGACCCCGACCTTCGTGGTCTCAATTCGGACCATAAAGTGTGACCTGCTTCTACATTTGCACCTTACGTCTTTTTTTATAATTATTATTATTCATTTTCTTAATAGACTTCAGAACTAGTCTCCTATATCCACCACCACCGATAACAATTCAGCCTGGGAATTCTTCCACAAAAAACTGCTCTCATGCAGATTCATCCCATCTCATCTTCAGTTATCTTACCCATCTTCCCACTCTTGAGTCTGTGAATCCTGTTGCTTTAAAAACAACTTGCATTCTCCTCCTGGAAGGAAAACCCAACCAAAGGTAACCCCAGATCTTTACACAACGCTCGCAACAAATGTGTATCGACCTTCAGAAGAACCAGAAAAAAACATCTGTCCAATCTCAAGAATGAGCTTTCAAACGAATTTCCCTCCTCCAAAACCTTGTGGTGCTTGTCAAGTCTCTCTGGTATATGCTCCCATTCCATCCCTTTCCTCACTTCAAATGGCACCACAGCAGACTCCGCTCGAGAGAAGGCCGAATGCCTCAATTCTGTGTTTTCTTCAAAATATTGTCCCTAACCCCTCCTTCTCTGTACACATCATTCCTAGTCTACCCAACTGCTCCTGAAAAGGGGGAAAAGTTTGTGGCAACCCAAGACTGATGGCATCAGCTCTGTGCTAAAAACCTGCTCTTGCACTTCCTCTCTCCCTGTCATTTACCAAAGGTCATCCTCCATCTGCTTGGAAATCAGAAAAAAAAAAAAATCACAGCATTGCATAAAAATGTGCAAAAACAGATCCCCTTAACAACAGCCCTATTAGCTTACTTCCAATATAATCAGCAAGGTCACAGAACCCATCATCGCAGTTGACATAAAATCATTCCTTTTCTCCAACAGCCTCATCTCAGATCATCAATTCAGATTCAGACCTGATCACTCGACCTTTGACATGCTGCTTCTACTCTCCCAACAATGGTGGAGACACTCGATATCAGCCGTCTCTCTGGATATATCTCAAGCTTTACATATAGTCTGGCATCTTGTCTTGCTCTCCAAACTGTCTGCCTATGGAATCCAAGGCCACCTCCACTCTTGGATGACTGACTTCCTCCACTCTCATAGACAACCTGTGGCTCTCAACGGAACCCTTTCATCTCCTCTCCCTGTCAAGGCTGGAGGACCCCAAGACAGGCAGTGTTCTCGGGCCCCATACTATTCCTAATCTTCATCAATGATCTCATGGACTCTGGAAGATCTTCATCTCTTTGCCACAACACCTCTCATCCTGACAGACAGGCAGCTGCCTTTTCTGGTCACTAACTGGTCAATCACAATTTTGGTTAGGTATCCATATTATCCACCTTTACCCCTCATCGTTACCTGCATCCCTTGTTTGTCGGTAACTATCTACTTTCTCCTCCTGCAAAAGTATATTATATTTATTTATTTTTACAACTGCCCCCCTCCCCCCCACCGAAATTTGTGGCATTTTTCAGGAACGTATCCCCTGCAAATGTCAGGGTCCAACAGCACTGAAAAACTGGAGATTCTTGGAAGTATGACAATAAGCAATTTGTGTTCTCGTCATCAAGTATATACAGTAATTTAATTTAAATAAGATAAAGATTGTAAAAGTCATACAAATATAAATTCTGGAATTTACCGCAATTTTTCACAGAGTCAATTGCACACCCCAACACATTACACGAGTTATTCGTGCCCGTCACACATGTCCATTGTGATGCCCTTAAAAACAGTTTCCTGTTTGGAATCATTTTCAATTTTGTTTGACTGGCAGGCAGAGTAAAAATACATTATCTCACACTCTGCGCACGTGCGATCAGGACAAATTGAGAGAAGCAAGGTAAAATGAAAGATTTGTCTTCCTATTAGTGTTCAAAATATAACATTCGATTCAAACAAGTTGTTCCTCGATCGGAGCTAGTTTGAATACAATTCAGGTGAGGATTGCAAATATATGACAAGGAATACCACTTCAAATTGTTCACCATTCGAAGGAGCATATTCAAGTTTACAAAAGGGTCAAATATCAAAGTGGTATAATGTTTCGATCAATATTTAAAAAAAAAAAATTTGAATAAATGATGTTCTACCAGTGCTGTGCGCGTTGTGTGTGCAATTTAATGAACAGTCCTTTTACATGTAGTACATGTATATAGCATGCCACAGGGTGCTAGATAAGACAGACGGACGGACGGACGGACATGAACCAAATCCTTAACCCTGCATTTCACTTTGCATGTGCAGGGTAATTAGATT
Organism: Eptatretus burgeri; assembly: GCF_056783735.1. Lineage (NCBI taxonomy): Eukaryota > Metazoa > Chordata > Myxini > Myxiniformes > Myxinidae > Eptatretus > Eptatretus burgeri. The sequence continues at coordinate 35,120,359 of NC_140971.1, forward strand.
TGTATCCAAACTTTTGAACATGCATACCCCAATAGCAATCCCTCCTGTTTTGAAGTTTAAAAAAAAAAGTATTAAAACAAAAAAAAAGTATTAAAAAAAAAAAAAAGTTAAATGCGATATCAAATGTACAATTAAAAGAACGAGCCATTGCAGAAAAATTACATTTATGGCCAAATGGGACACCACACATGGTGAAAAGTTTAATTTGGGGTGAGGGGAGGAGGGGAAGGGATGCCTTGGAGGCATTTTCTTCACCAAATCCAAGTGTGCACTCTTCAGGGAATACCCTGGAGAATCAATTTGGGACAATGGCCAGTCGAAGGAATATGCTCGTTCATAGGCAGACAACTGTACCACTCATTTACAAAGTAAATAAACAAAAGGAGGCAGTGCTTTTTGGATACCTGCAGCATCTCAAAATTTGAGGCAAAGGTTGAGGATACTTCTCTTTATAGAGCACAGACCTGTCCCTGCAGGTTTGGGCTTGACATGGGGGAATACGGGAAGATGCATGGCAGCAGTGGTGCCAGTTCAGGGCCATAGGCAGAATATGGATTCCATGCTTCAGGGGACGTGACAAGTGGACTGCCAGCCAACTCCACTGTCAAAACATCAGGACAAAGCTCATGTCAGCATTTGCAGCTAGATGTTAAAGACAAACTCTGATCTCACTCCCTCAGCCTTCCAACCAACCCTCCCCAGCTCAACTGGTATCCACATGCCCTTCCAATAAACCGCTTCCCGGTTAGATTCCCAAAATCCAAGTTTGTTACAAAAAAAAAAAAAAATTTCTCCCATCTGTGGAACTGCTTTCACGGTTCAATCGCACACCACGCAAGCAGTGCACCACCAGCTTATGTCAACCCCCATCCATACCAACAATCTTTTCCTACTCTCAAATCCCATGGTCCCACCAAACAACCCTCATACTTGCAGGTTACAGAGTTGCGCTCACTTCCTCTCCCTTGCTTTTGTCCACATGCTACCCCTACTGTCAGAACATTGCCTTTTCACACCATCACCTTACTCGACCATGAGCAGAAATCTATATTTTAGCCCTCTACCCTCCCACCCAAGCCCCACCACCACCCCCCAGACACAGGCGAGTCCCTCGATACATACAGGGGTCGGGGATGAAGCCCCGCAGGGTGCCAGATAGCGGACGTGGGCCCAGTAGGCGGTTTTTAGCAGTTTTCGTATTGGTTCGTGCAAAAGCCAAGCGCAGAGTCTGCGGGCTCTCTGGATCAAAGCGTATGCCCTGTGCAAAGTACAAGCAGGTCTCCCATCACCACAGGAAAGGGACCAGAAAGCAAACTTCAAGGTTACATGTGGTAACCATTTCAATACAAAATCCATAAGATACCGTCAGTGGAAAATGAAAAAGCAGAAAATGAACAGCAATTGAGAACTTTTGCATCAAGTAATAATAACGTGCAAAACTTAAATTAGGCCCCGTCTCATTGATCTTCAATAAGGCCACAAAACAAGGGAAAAAAAAACAAAAAACATTTGGGTTTACAACGGCACTTTACTGGTTCAAAACAAAGCTTATCCAGGTCATGCATTTCTATCAAGGTCGACCAGTATAAACTGGATAACCTTCCAGGGTATCATTCAATCCAGGTGCAAGCGATTCACAGAGAGGAAACCCAAATCCGAGCTCGACACCCTTCCACACAGCGAGCACTTTCCATTGTCAGGGCATTGGGATGAAACGTGGTCATTTTGCACTTTGTGGTCGGCAAATTAGACTTGGCCAGGCAGGAGATAAGCTTAATAAATAAATAAATAGAAATCATTGAAATGGAGAGGCGAGCACCAATGAGATGTTTTTTCCATGGTTCACCATTCAATTTCACCCGACCAGCAACATCACCACTGATGTGCGTGTGTTTTCAAGTGCACTGTACGTCTTACATCCATTTGATAGAAAGCTGGCAGTGTGCGGTTGAAGGCAGAAAAACGAGGGAAAAGCAAAGCCCTCCACTTACAAGCCCATCACCCTCCAGCTGATTCGGTGGTGGAAAGATTAGAGCATTCACTCTGAGCCTGGACGTCGGCGATTCAAACAAAACACTAAAAATGGTACATGATACTTCCTTGCTTGACAATCAGCATCAAATAGTGTTAAGATCTTTCTGATTTCCTGGAACAACTTTACTATCTCTTTCCTGACAATTTAACACTGCCATCTCACTTCTCATCCTTCAGACGACAGGCAGACAGGCAGACTCTTCACTCTCTGCAGACCGATGCAATCATGAGCTGGTCCAACACTTGGAATGTCATTCAATCCCAACAAATCTCACACACACATCCTGTCTTTCAGAAAGGAACATCTGTCAAGCCCTCCAATCTAATTGCTGGACAAACCAGTTGAAGAGGTCAAGTCACTCAAACTTCTCGGCCTCACCAACAATCTTTCTTGGGCAGACCATATTTCCAAGATGCTCCCAAAGCCTGTTGCCAATTGGGCATACACCATGCAGTCTTTCCTTGGCCAATCTGAACTTTTATCAACCATCAAGGCCTCCATTCCCAGCAATGATTTACTCTTTGGGCTGGTGGCCCTGCCTCACACCTTGCCCTCTTTGATGCCATGGAAAGCAAGGCTCAAAATAATTGGCATCTCCCATGATAAAGCTGAGTGGCTGAGCTTGTTACTTTCATACAGCAGACAGCTTTGTGGCCTCTGTATTCTACCACCTTCCTCCTTCTGGTCTTGTACCCTCTGCAGTCTTGGATCTGTCCCTCAGAGGTTTCTGCAGGTTGCATATAGGCCATGGGCTAGAACAATTTGAAGTGGTATTCCTTGTCATATATTTGCAATCCTCACCTGAATTTCAGGGAAAAATGAAAATTTTCAATTTTTGAGGGATCATGACTGTATTATATATGACTGATTAAGTAAACAGGTATTTGAATACTACTAACCATACAGTTATTACCTGAAAAAATTTCAAGCTTCTGGGATGGGTCAATAAAAATATATGGGGTCTCAAAGTTGGGTCTTCATAAAAAACCAACATTTTTTTTCTGGATTTCAACTGATCAGGTCATAAAATTTAATAGAGATATACTCAGTTTTATGTTTGTTTCTTACAGAGTAGTTATAGAAGAATAATCTCTGAAAATTTCAAGGCTCCAGCATTAATATTTAAAAAGTTGTGGGAGTTTAAAAGTAGCCGTTCATTTTGTGACGCTCGTAACGACGATAAAAATAGGGCCACAACCACATTTTCAACCTTCAATATCTCAGAGTTGACCGCATCTATGGACCTAAAATTTTACGCAGCTTCATTTTGATACCCGAGAACTATTTTATGAAAGTTTAAAGTAAATCTGAGGGGGTCAACTGAGAACATTTTCTTAAATTTGGTGATTTCAGATGGAATGACTCAGACCTAATAAAACGTTCACTCAAGTCACTTCGATCTTCGGTGGATCACTTTTCTTTTATAACCCAATGCATCAGCAACTGCATCAAAAGGAAACCCTTTCGTGGTCACATCGAGATTATTCCCGTTGGATCATCAGGTCATTCCCATTGTCATTATTTTTACATAAATCTTTTTTTTTGAGCAAAGGAAAAACTTGTCTGCACAACATCCCCTCGATATTGAATAAAACCAAACCAAGAAATGAATCCTTCATTAGTCACATTAAAAAAAAAAAATAATCATAATCATAATCATCAAGACAAAGTAAATAAAGAGACTTGCATTCAGGCCATTCTTTGCCACTTCTGCTGCAGATCTGCTGTCAAAGGTAACAAATCCCACAGGCTGCGGTTAGGGGAGGGTGAAGGGGACAGAATCTACTGAGTTTGGTCGATTTTATTCTGTCCATTTGAAGAGACAAAGCTTTGTGTACAAAAAGCACAAAGAGCCGTTAGGAGTAATTTCCGCAAGATTTCACAACAAATAAACCCGACCCAAACCGAGTCATTTGCATCTCCAATGTCAATCATAATCATCAGTGTACCAGTGTACCATACTCTTAACAGAGCATAGGTGTTCCCAAAGCAGCTTCTTGGCAAGGCAAGGGTGTTGCCCTTCAGGGTGTCCACGATAGCCGACCTCTTTGAAGGACACCGTGGGATATTTAACCTCCACCAACTAATGCTGAAACGGGACACCCAGTTTAACGGCTAACTGAGGGACAGTGCACACACCGATGCCTCACACCATGGATACAAAACAGGATGGCAGTTCATAGCCGGATCAGAATTGAGAGGCGAGACAGCTGAGAGGTGAGCGTGCATATCTCTACCTCCAGAGCTATCCTTAGATCAATGTGAATTTTAAAAAAGGGCCAAGATAAAACCCTCCTGTCCCCACTGTAAACATTTAAGCTTACCGTCCAATCAGTACATTTCATCAATATAAAGGCTCAAAACAAACCTGATATCACAATTGTCAAGGTAATCTCAATGCCTTTTTTTTTTGACCGTAATATGACCTTGACCTTCAACATTTAGGGATAGAGTAAATTAAGAAAAATCTATTCCCAACTACAATACCTGTTTATCCATTTTTGTATTTTTTTTCATTCGAGCAATACAATAAAAAATAAAAAAAAAAGTCAAGGACAATTACCCTCTGCGTTTACTGATAAATTCACCTCATTATTTTTTCTTCAACCTTTCCTTCACCTAATCTTATGCAATCTTTATCAAAAATTATAATAACAATAATAAAAACTCTTATAATGCTTCATCTTCCTCTTTCACACGTGTGGTTCTCATTATTGTATCATAATTCACTTCTCTTTTTCTATTCAACAGACTGCTCTCAATTCGACCTTTCCTTCATAAAATCCAACTGTTACGTTTCTTCTCTCCTTTCTCTAAATTCACCTTTATTGCATCAATCAAGAAATGTCTTTCGTCACATTTCTGAACTAAAATTTGTTTTAAAAAAAAACAAACCCAGTTTGCTATGAATATTCAACCATTCTTTTTTTTTCCCAACTTCAATGCCAATTAACCCCCCTCACCCCTCCCTCTCAAAGCAACAATCGCACTCTTCCACCTCACCTTTCTTAAAAACTGCCCTCTCACTTTTTCCTCTCCACTCAACCCCCCCCCCCCAACCCTTCTCAAAGTTGCCCCCTTCACATCCACAAAGCTTCCTTCGGCCCCCTCTATTACTCCCCACTGTACCTCAACCCAGCACCACAGAGACTTTTCTCTTTCTCATCCAGGCCTCTCCCCTCACTCTTCAACAACTCTCCTGACATCCCCCCACCCCCTCCTCCCTCGTCATACCCCCCCTCCCCTGCACCCAAAGCTTCCTCCCCTCCCTCTTCATCAACAGTGTGGACCTTAAATATCCGGGGCCTTCATTCAAACCTGATAGATCTTTGCATACAGGTTGCCACTGACAAACCAGACAATCTGCCGAACAAACTTTCCTCCATAATATCCCTCCCTGGTTACTCCCTCCTCCGGTGTGACAGACCTGAGCCTCGTCCTGGTGGAGAAGTTGCTCTCATCAAAGACAAGTCCTCACTCTCCATGCACTGCCCTCACTTCCCCTCCACTCCCACCTCATGTTTATGTGTGTGCTGTACCGTCCACGAAACGGTGATGACTCCATTTACACCTCACTATCCGAAAACATGGACCAACTTCTATCCTCTCATCCTCATATGTGGTAACTTCAATTGTCATCATGCCAGTTGGCTGGGTGTGGGTACCTCTCTCACCTGTCATGGCACTTCAGAAAAAGACTTCTGTGACTCAATCGGTCAACTTCCTGACCCGGATCTCAACCAATGGTACTCCATCTCTTCTGGATCTGATTTTGACAAATTTCCTTGAAAATATCTGCTGTTCCTCCACTGCGCCAATCAGTTCTTCTGACCACATGCTTCTCAAAGTGGACATCTCCCTGGCTATTATCAGAGAACCACCTCAGTGCCATCGAGTCTGGCATTTCAATCAAGCCGACTGGCAGGGTCTCCGAGCAGCCATCAAACTTATACACTGGTCTCCCATGTCAACTCATTCTGGGAATTCTTTCAAAGAAACTTGCTCTCCCTCATGCTCAGATTTATCCCCTCTGGTCTTCAGTTGTCCTCCCTCCCACCCTTGGCTCACTGAAGCTTGTGGCGAGGCAGTTGTCCTGAAACAACCTGCCTTCGCCTCATGGAAAGCAAACCAAACTGAGGGTAATCTTAGTTTCTTCCATAAAGCTCGGAACAAGTGTGTATCTACCCTCAGGAGAGCCAGAAAACAACATCTTTCTAATTTCAAGGCTGAACTCTCAAACCTCTCTCCCTCCTCAAAATCCTGGTGGCATCTAAGAAAATCTGTTTCTGGTGTATGTTCCCCCTCCATCCCTTCCCTTACCTCAAATGGCCGCACTGCTGATACCGCACGTGAAAAGGCTGAATGCCTAAACTCGGTGTTTGCATATAAATCTTGTCTAAAACCCACAAATTTGTCCCCACCTTACCCAATCACAACCAGCTGTCCCTGGACTCAGTGTCCTTTTCTTCTGAAAAAATAGAGTTTGCTGTCAAACCTCGACTCAGATTTGCAACCGGTCCAGACGGCATCAGCCCACGTGTCCTAAAAACCTGCTCCACTGCTCTTGCTCACCCTCTCTCTGTTCTATTCACCCTCTCATTTGCTATCTGCTTGGAAATCAGCAAACATTAGCGCTCTGCATGAAAAAGGTGCAAAAACAAATTCCTGCAACTACAGACCAATCAGCTTTCTCCTCATCAGCAAGGTTCTGGAATCCATCAAGGTTTATGGTTATGGAGAAGAATCCTCTTCTACAATGGCTCGATTTCTGATCATCAATTTGGTTTCAGACCAGGTAACAATGGATGGAGGTCCTCAATGCCAGACATGACATCCGAGCCGTATCCCTGGACATATCACGTGCTTTTGACAGTCTGGCACCCTGCCCTGCTCACCAAACTCTTCCTATGGTATCCAAGGCCATCTCCACTCATGGCTCGCAGACTTCCTCTCCTGTCGCAGTCAACGTGTGGCCCCAAATGGAGTTCTCTCATCCCCCCTTCCTGTCCACGCTGGAGGTCCTCAAGGTAGCGTTCTGGGCCCTGTTCTTTTTCTGGTTTTCATCAATGATCTCTCGGACTCTGGAAAATCCTCCATATCTCTTTGCTGACGACTCCACCCTCTGTTGTGCAATTCGTCATTCCTCAGATCAGCAAGCAGCAGCTTCTTCGCTCTCTGCAGATCTGGGTAAAAATCACAAACTGGTCCAACACGTGGAACATGTCTTTCAATCCTGACAAATCTCACCCTCACTATGTCTCTCCAAAAGGACCGTTTGGAACCACCCAAAAACCAAAAGTTCAAGTTTTTTTTTTTTTTAAACCAAAAGTTAAAACGTCCACAATTCCATATCGTTTTTGTCCCAATCTCTCAATGGTGAAAAATCTCTTTAAAAACTCTAGTCGTCAGATCCAGATCTTCACCAAAATCTCATCAGTTCGTCCTTGTCACACACCCAACCTGTCCACAACTTTGAGATACCCTGCACACAAAAACAAACAGACAGAAAAGGGTGAAAAACAACCTCCTTCACCTTCAGTAGCAGAGGTAATTATATCTATTCCATGCATTATAAAAGATATCAGTGCTGTGTGTTCACATTGGAGTATCGCATGTTGTGCACTTACATGAGAGAAAACCCTAAAGCTCACAAGTGTTTAATTTGAAGGCAACAAAATCGCCCCCCCCCCCACATTTTACAGTAAAGTCACATCTTCCCATGCAGAGCCCTCAAACGAAGCACTCTTCGACAAATCCAGATGGGACATCTTTCATGTACACACACACACCATCACAGAAATGCATCAAAACTGAAATAGACAAATGCAGTCGTGAGACAAGGTTACTTTGTACATCAACATTTGATCAAAATCATTTAAACAACATAAAAGCTCAGTACTAGCCACACAGTGCCGAGGAGGGTGAAGCCAAGTAAAATAAAACAACAACAACCCTCAAAAGCCAGAAATTACTCACCTGCTTGGACGTCATCATGATGAGAGAACCTTCATACCCCTGTGGGAACAACAAAAGGGTCGAGAGACCTTTCAGCGTCAGCATGTGCTGGAGCGTTTCACACTGGATGCCTCAACACCAGGTACACCCGAATGCACTCACTAAAAGGTCTAGTTTACCCGTCGTGGGATGCAGACATCAACCCCTGAACGGTGACCTTACGCAAGCCTTCAAAGTTCAACCAAACCTCAATCAGAGAACCAAGGACCCGATCGTCCCACAATGATCCACGGGTTTCAGAAGAGACCATTTTGAGGGTAAGAAAAAATACAGGACAAGCACAACAGCCCCTCCCTCAACCCAATGGGGTCTGCATTCTTGGAAGTTCAAAGGATGAAAAGACCAAGGAATTGCAAACAAAGTTGATCGATGGTTTCACTCGGCACGCTTCAAAGTGTAAACCGCATCTGAAAAATCAGAGTTGAACACATTGTTGCTGCAACAAATACAAACATCTATATTTAAATACCGCCTCTCCAAAAACTGATCTGTGGGAGGAAGAAGATCTGGTATGACGAGTGCACCAAAATGACGTACGAATGCTAAATGAGCCGTTTGTGCATGCGCCGAGGGCGCGTTTGCAGCGATTCGGTTCCGCTTGATGAGCCCTTTTAATCGTGCAAAACCAGTGATCAAAATAGTCTTTGAAACAATTTTCAGCATTTTGACAAGAGCGGCGATTTCAGAACGGTTAACCACAATTGTTCTGTTCCTGAATGCAAATCGGAGGAGGAGAATATTTGGATGTACGAGAAACCATCTGTGGATGAGGTGCGGCATGTTAATACAAGGGGAGCAGTGGTCATAGTATATAAAACGTGCAGGCACACACTTCACTTTTTCTTTTTTTTAGCAATAAAATCAAAAAATCCAGTATAACTTATCTTGTCGTCCCGGAACCAAATAAACACTACATTTATAACAGCCCTCACAGCTCCTGTAGCTCCCCACCACAATTAAAAGTAAACATCTTAAACTTACACTGTACATTCACAAACCCCAGATATGTCCCTCCAATCGATGTTCAGAAGCATCTAATCCAGATACAGTTGATTCTCCGTCGGGGGGGGGGGGGGGCGTGGATTTGTTTAGCGCACATCCCGTCCGTCCACTCGGGCCTTGCACCGGTCCGCATGGTCGGGAACTTGCAGTACGAGCAGCTGCCTGGTCGGCAAGCTGAGAAGGTTCATGTCTCATTGTGCAGAGGAGCAGGAGGAGACTGGGACCATATTCTGTGCAGAGAGTTGGTGCTGCCAAAGCAGTCTCCTGGGCTATTGGGCACAATTCTGGACGGGTCGCCACTCCGACGCAGGACACCAGCATGCTGGCACTCATTTTTCCGACCTCGGAAGGGTGACAGGTCGAATAAACCCGACATGGTATTAATTCAACAGCCGAGCAGGATTTGAACTCAGCACCCTAGGATCCCAAACCCACCACTCCAACCATATTGTGCAGAGGCACATCCCTTTGTCACAAGTATTTTCGAGCTTTGTGAGCCATTTCATTCATCAATCCTTATCCCCGAACACTAATTTCCTGGGGTCTGTGCACGCACACCAAGCATTCTGGGGCAGATCACGTCATTTCAAATGTCACGTCTGTAACAGTTCCCAGGTGAAGCCAGTGGACCCACAACGCTCACCCCACCCAGCGATGTAGCCACGCACGACTGAACAATTACAACGTGAAAACGATAGTGTTGAGCATTAGTGGCCATCCTTTTATTATGTACGCATAAAAATCATGCCTTTTATTTGACTGAACCAACTTGATGATTGCATTGGTAAAACCAAACAAACAGCCTCAAAGTTAAACCCCCCCCCCCAAGGGGAGGGGGCTTCAGTAGACAGCAGAACCCCTTGAAAATCGACAAGTCCGAGTGAAGCTCAAGACTGCTCCGCCAGACAAACCGAACCTTGAAGGGTCGAAAGAGCAGGTAGAGTTCCCGAGGCTTGATGTCCACGGGCAGACCACTCACAAACAGCGTGCGAACCTGCACCGACACACGGGTCGTGTCAAACAACCAGAGCAAGCTCAATTCAGTACACCACGAGGTGCCGACCCCTCCAGGTGTTCAAAGCACGTTTAAAAGGAACACACACACACACACACACACACACACACACACACACACACACACACACACACACACACACACACACACACACACACACACACACACACACACACACACACACACACACACACACACACACACACACACACACACACACACACACACACACACACACACACACACACAGCTCAATGGAGACTCACCTGCTGGCTTCCCTGCGCAGAGCTCCCATCCCCATCAGTCCTCAAGCATCTCATGGAGCTTCCTTTGGACTCCGTGCCGAGGCTCGTGGCGAAGCACGCGGTCTGGTTCATGTCGCTGTTCTTGAGAGCCGAACGCGTCGAGTTCGCAAACCGAGCTCGAAAACGTTTAACAATCCAAATCAAAAACCCGCGCAACATCACCGCCCCCTCCGCTCAGCTGCACCCAATTAGCGATGTCTGTCCGAGCATCTGCGGCGGAGTCCCGCCTGCTCAATCTTCTTCTTCCTCCTCTTCGCATTCTTCTTCGTCTTCTTCTTCTTCTTCTTCTCGCTCGTAATAACTCGGGTGAGTCCATCATCTGCAAAATCTGCTTCCGACGTCATTGTAATAAAGAAGAAGCACCCTGATTTTTTCCAAACATCTCAGGTTATTTTTTATAGCGCGGCGACGTTGCGCTGTTATATAATTGGCTATTCTGTCCTGGGTCTTCTGTCACACTTATTTTTGGGTGTGATGTGGGCGGAGATTTCCGGGTGGATTGTGGACGGAGATTTCCGGGTGAATTGTGGGCGGAGATTGCCGGGTGGATTGTGGGCGGAGATTGCCGGGTGGATTGTGGGCGGAGATTTCCGGGTGAATTGTGGGCGGAGATTTCCGGGTGGATTGTTGGCGGAGATTTCCGGGTGGATTGTGGGCGGAGATTTCCGGGTGGATTGTGGGCGGAGATTGCCGGGTGAATTGTGGGCGGAGATTGCCGGGTGGATTGTGGGCGGAGATTGCCGGGTGGATTGTGGGCGGAGATTGTCAGGTGAATTGTGGGCGGGGTTAATGCGGAAGAGCGACGTTTTTTGTGCTGAATCGTTTTCTGTGTGACGCCGGAAGTTGATTTTCTGAGCAGGAAGTGATAATCTTCCGTTAGTTCTTGACGCGCAGTGTTGTAACTCTCGTTCTTCATTGTTTTTTGGGGTTTTGTTTTTTTTGCACGAACGTTTTTTTACAGCACGGTGACATCGCGCTGTTATATATTTGGCTATTCTGTCCTGTGTCTTCTGTCACACTTATGGCCTCGTACGTCCCTTTGATCTGAGGGCTATAAATAGAAATTTGTCCAACTCTCAACTCTTCCCATCATGCAGGCTAATTCACCGTGTCTACATTTAAATTTTATAACTGCAAAATTGTTTCATCATTCTTAACCTAAACTTTTACTGCCCCCAGCTGCGCGATATCGAAGTATTCGCTTCTTGTTTCTTCCTCTTCAGCACAAAATCTCGGCTCAGGGATAAAGCAAGCTGACAATGAAAAAGGCGGTGGATTACCTGATAGCACGTTGTGCACCAACAGCTGTTCCGAGCCCTGGATTGGAGGGAAGAGTGGAATTGAAGCATCTCAGAAAAAAAACAGTTCAACAAAGGGCAGGAAAGAGGAGAGATGGATGAAAAACCTGGATTTTCAGACTTCAACCAGGAAGAGGTTTCTCGAAAAATTCATGAATCCTCGAGGAATTCTTGAGGATCTGAGGAATGAGGGAGCAGACCGAACCCGGAATATTGGAGAAATGGTATGGAAGAGGTAACGGAACTTTTAAAAAAGTACCAACAAAGCTGCATGAACATAACATGTCGGCCTATTGTCAAAATATCTCATGCAATCGTACACTACATGGCCAAAAGCATGTGGACACCCGTTCCAATTGGTGAATTCAACTATTTCAGTCACACCCATTGCTGACAGGTGTATAAAATTAAGCACACAGCCATGCAATCTGCATCAACAAACACTGGCAGTAGAATTGGCCGTACTGAAGAGCTCATTGACTTTCAACGTGGCATCCTGCTTTCCAACAAGTGAGTTCATCAAATTTCGACCCTGCTCGAGCTGTTTTCAGCTCAATTGTAAGTGCTGTTATCATGATGTGGAAATGTCTCGGAGCAACAACATCTCAACCGCGAAGTGGTAGACCGCACGAGCTCACAGAACGAGACCGCCCAGTGCTGAAGTACGTAGTGTGGAAAAAAATCGTCTGTACTCGGTTGCAACACTCACTACCGAGTTCCAAACTGACTCTGGAACCGTCAACACAAGCACTGTTCATCAAGAGCTTCATGAAATGGGTTTCTATGGCCGAGGAGCCGCACACAAGCCTAAGATCACCATGCGCAACGCCAAGTGTCGGCTGGAGTATTGTGAAGCTCGCCACCATTGGACTCTGGAGCAGTGGAAACGCGTTTTCTGGAATGATGAATCACGCTTCACCATCTGGCAGTCTGACGGACGAATCCTGGGTTTGGTGGATGCCACCTGCCCGAATGCATAGTGCCAACTGTAAAGTTTGATGGAGGAGGAATAATGGTCTGGGGCTGTTTTTCATGGTTCGGGCTGGCCCCCTTAGTTCCAGGGAAAGGAAATCTTAACGCTACAGCATATAATGATATTCTACATGATACTGTGCTTCCAACTTTGTGGCAACAGTTTGGGGAAGGCCCTTTCCTGTTTCAGCATGATAATGCCCCCGTGCACAAAGCGAAGTCTATACAGAAATGGTTTTTCGAGATCGGTGTAGAAGAACTTGACTGGCCTGCACAGAGCCCTGACCTCGACCCCATCAAACACCTTTGGGAATAATTGGAACGCCGACTGAGAGTCAGACCTAATCGCCCAAGATCAGTGCCTGACCTCACTAATACTCTTGTGGCTGAATGGAAGCAATTCCCCACACCAATGTTCCAACATCTAGTGGAAAGCCTTCCCAGAAGAGTGGAGGCTGTGAAAGCAGCAAAGGGGGGACCAAGTCTTTATTAATGCCTATGATTTTGGAATGATATGTTAATTAATGCCCATTTTGGAATGAGATGAAAAATTAGATGGTGGACACTGGAACTCGTGGTTAACTGATTGGCATTCGTGGTTGTAATGCAACCGACTGTACCACAAAGTTATTTGTGAGCGGTGGCCCCAGGTCTGGTTCTTCCGAGGAGAGACGGGGATTAACCCCCTCATAATACACTCGGTACCCGTGGCCGTAACAATATATTTTTTATTTCAACACACACACACACACACACACACACACACACACACACACACACACACACACACACACACACACACACACACACACACACACACACACACACACACACACACACACACACACACACACACACACACACACACACATATAAATTTCTCTGTCATTCTGGATGTCTGTCCGTTTAGGGTGAGATTTTAAAATCAAATCGCCATCGTTTTGTTCGTTCCACATATGCTCTGAGTTTCTGGTATACATTTGAAGATTGAACAACACATGTTTTATCATTCAGTGAAGATACCCTTTTGAGGAAAGCCTTCAAATTGTTGCAGTCTCGGGCTCGAGCCCACTACGAGGGGGAAATGCCAGGTTTCTCTCCAACTCAGATGGACCTGAGGCCAACGGGAGCGAATAACTTTACCCTATGGTGGGTTGCGATGCAACGACGACACCTACGACGCAACTACAAACTCCAATCGAGTGACAAGTCCCAGTGTCCTTCTGTCTAACAACCATTTAATTTGGGGTCCTGTGGCCTCCTGACCGGGGAACGCACCCTCAGCAAATGTGCTACTTATCTTATCTGGTGATCTTGAATGTGGCCGAGCTGTCATTTCCACAACATTTCCCCTTTTTGTACGATCATCCGTTATATGACCCATCACTTCGGCATGGATAAATACAAATAAAAATTAAATGTTTCGTTTTTGAAACTTTCTTCAACTGTTTTGCTTGGTGAAGCTGCTTGGAGCACGTTTAAGTTTCAATGGCGTGACCGCAGTTCCATACCGGTGGTATGAAGGCAAAATAAATTTGATCACAATGAGTAAAAAATGTTTTCAGTAATAACAATGAATCGCCCGATCATGGTGGGAAACCTGAGAGGTATGCATGCTTGCTCTGTGTTGCCTGGATTTGAATCCCGAACCAGTTATAAACTGTCATCCCGGTATTTCACAAGCAGGGTGATTCATCAATGTGTGTCGTCTCTCGGATGAACGATAAACTGGGCGTCACATCTGCTGGAATCCCTCACCCCTCTCCCTCCCTCACCCTTTTTCCTTCCTCTTCCCCCCTTCACCTATTTTACCCCTCTGCCTCTCTCACCCCTATCCCACCCCGCTCTCTCTCCCTACCAACCCAACCTCCTCTCTCCCTCTTCTGACCCTGACTTATATCTCTATCTCTATCTCTCTCTATCTCTCTCTCTCTCTCTCTCTGTCTCTCTCTCTCTCTCTCTCTCTCTCTCTCTCTCTCTCTCTCTCTCTCTCTCTCTCTCTCTCTCTCTCTCTCTCTCTCTCTCTCTCTCTCATGCATGCACGACCCCTCCCCTCTTCCACGAGCATGTATGAATCAGATTCGAAGTGAGTCGACCGGTGGGGGTGCAAGGGTCGCTGCATGTACGAGCATGCATGCATGCAGGCAGACCTTTGCCAGGAAGATAGCGTGGGTTTTAAATGCTCACGCCCAAGGTCTCAAAGCGTGTGTGCGTGCGTGCGTGCGTGTGTGCGCGTATGTGCAAGTTGCTGTTGTTGCCTATCTCTACATCTGGTGGGTGGGTTTCATGAGGTGAAAGATACTGTGTGTGTGTGTGTGTGTGTGTGTGTGTGTGTGTGTGTGTGTGTGTGTGTGTGTGTGTGTGTGTGTGTGTGTGTGTGTGTGTGTGTGTGTGTGTGTGTGTGTGTGTGTGTGTGTGTGTGTGTGTCGTTGATTGGTATCTTCATATGCGAGTTTCAGAATGTGGAATGGAGTCCTCCCAGAGTGGGCTCAAAGTATCCACCTTCATTTCAATAAGGGGTCACGATTCATGGACTGAGCTGTGATGTTTTCTGTTCTCAAAGTTTTATGCCGAGAGCTCTCTTCAGGATCACCGCTGAACCCTGGACAGCTTCCAAATATAGTTTGTTTGTAGTAATATTCCCAGGAATGGTTTTTAATATCTCTATGAGGTTCTTTGTCATCATTCCCCTAGCTCAAACTATCACTGGTACAACTTTGGTATTCCTCAGCATTCAGGATCTTTTCACTTCATTCTTGAGGTCTTGGTATTTGGTCATTTTCTTGATTTATATAAGCCTAGTGTTGGCTTAGTGGTTAGGGTGTCTGGCTTGGGATTCCAGGGTCCTGAGTTTGAGTCCTGTTGGCTGCTGAATTAACACTAGGTGGGGTCGACCAGCCTGTCATCCTTTCAACGTTAATGAAATGAGTACCAGTGTACTGATAGAGGGGTACATCACAGCATCAGTGGCACAGCCACGTTATAAGAAATGATAGCTGCCATACACAAGAAAGAGAATTTGATATCTGCATAGTTTAGTCCAAAATCACTGGTATTAACATCTCAATTAACAATGGTTTCTTCTATTTTTTTTTCTTATTATTATTATTGTTCCTAAGTATTATATCTGGTCGCAACGGGTTGTTTTCGATGTTCACGCCAAATGAGATCATAAGGTCGTACATGAGCGGTACTTCCATGTTTTCAGTGATTGCTTTTGGTTCATTTTCCCACAAATTTTCTGGAATTGGAATGTCAAAGTTTTTGCAGATGTGCTAGCGGATTACTTTACAAACTTTGTTGTGTCGTTGTGTGTACAGCTGTTCTGACACGTTTTTTAATTTGTGTTCGGTCATTATGCATAACATATTCTCTTTGCTAACCCCACCTCCATCCCTCACCTTTCTATCTTTTTCCCCCTCCTTCTCCCATCCCCCCTTTTTCTCTCTCTCTCTCTCTCTCTCTCTCTCTCTCTCTCTCTCTCTCTCTCTCTCTGACCCCCTATATTCACTTTAAACCCATTGGTTGAACAGCTGGCCTGATCCCATCCACAATACCAGATTTTCAAAATGAACTAATCAACCCCAGAATGCTCAGCATGCATGCACAGAAACCACTAGAAACAGCAGTGTTTGGTGTTGTGTGCGAGATAAAGATTGTTACCTAAAATGGCATACAAAGCTTCCAAAAGAAGCCAAAAATACTTGGAAAAGTACCTTAGAGAAAGGGCTGTCCCTCTGCATAACAAAAGATTTAGAGAACCTTCTCAGCTCACGGAATGGGCAGCTCCTCACACTACAAACTCCTGACCATGTGGGCCGGTGCAAGTACCGAGTGAATGAGCGTGTGCGACACAAACCCTCAATGGATCGCCACCAGTGACTGGAATTTGAACCTTGTGGAAGTACCTCCTGTGAATGTCAGGCTTAGCGATTTATCTAATAGACATCTGCAATCGGAAAGATGATTCTGTGCATCATTACCAAGTAACGGTAACCAACTCTTCGGCAATGAACATCTTTGTGACATAAAATACACAAAGCTTGTACCAGCTACAGTCCAGTCGTGGCCAAAAATATTGGCACCCTTACATTTTTTTTCTTCAAATAACTCACAATTTTCGCTCTACACAAGTTGAACTTGACAAAAGTACTTTGTCTCCACAATTGTTTATTTCACTGTTAATATTACAGAAATTTTGTTTTTGATTCAGAATTTCATATATACTGTACTTTAAAATCAGAAAATAAAAAGAAATGTCATTGATAAAATTATTGACACCCTCGACTGAATATTTGGTAGCACAACCTTTGGACAAAATAACTGCAGTCAAGCACTTCCTTATAGTCGTGAATGAGCTTCCTATACCTCTCCACTTGCAGTTTGTCCCACTCTTCTTGTACAAACTGCTCCATTTCTCCAGGATTTGAAGGGTGCCTTCTCCCAACTGCTGTTTTCAGATCTCCCCACAGGTGTTCAATGGGATTAAGATCTGGACTCATTGCTGACCACTTCAGAACAGTCCAGTGTTTTGTCTTGAACCACTCCTGGGTGCTTTTTGAATTGTGTTTGGGGTCATTGTCCTGCTGCAAGACCCATGACCTTCAACGGAGACCCAGCTTTCTGACACTGGATTTTAACATTGCACTCCAAAATGCCTTGGTAATCCGATTTCATGACACCATGCACACAATCAGGGCACCCAGTGCCAGAGGCAGCACAGCAACCCCAAAACATCACTGAACCTCCTCCATGTTTGATTGTAGGGAAGGTGTTCTTTTATTTGAAGGCTTCATTTTATCTTCTGTAAACATAGAGATGATATGCTTTAGCAAAAAGCTCTAATTTGGTCTCATCTGTCCAGAGGGCATTCTCCCAGAAGGATTTTGGCTTGTTCGGGTGTGTTTTGGAAAACTCCAGTCAGGCTTTGGGATGTCTGTCTGTCTGTCTCAGCAGTGGGGTCCTCCTGGGTCTCCTATCATAGAACCCCCTTTCATTGAGTTGATGACGGATGGTGCGAGTTGAAACTGTCATACCTTGTGTGTGAAGATCAGCTTGAATCTGTTTGGCAGTCGATTTAGGTGCTTTCTCCACCACTCGAACAATCCTTTGCTGCAATCTTTGATCACAGTGTTTCTTGCGTCCATATCCAGGGAGGTTGTCTGCAGTGCCATGGGCCTTAAACTTCCTGATAACATTGCGTACGGTGGTCACAGGAACATCAAGGTCTCTGGAGATGGACATGTAGCCTTGAGATTGTCCATGCTTGGCTACAATCCTGTGTCTGACCTCCTCAGACAATTCTCTGCTTTTGTTTCTTTTCTCCATGCTCATTGTAGTACAAACAGTGACACAAAACAGCAAAATGACTCCTTTTCTTTGTTCAAACTGGTTGAAAGAGTGATTTTTTTTTATTTTGCAGGCACCTGCAACTCATCACAGGTGAGTTCAATTCCAAAGTAAAGGAGAATCACCTGCTTGAAATCTAGTTATTTCAAAAAGGTTCGAATAATATTGTCTGGGCCATTTTAGGATTTCTGTGTGGAATAAACTAAAATTTAGTAATTTTTTCCAGCTTTTTTGTTTGTTTGTTTTGTTCCACTGCAAACCAAAGAAATACATATGTGGATATCAAAATATATATTTTTTTATATATCAACAATTTTGTGGAAGAAATGGTACATTGTTTGAAAAAAAATATAAGAGTGCCAATATTTTTGGCTACGACTGTATGTCTATATGGGAGCTGAATGTATCAGGTAGACTTCCGTATTTAGTTTGGGTGCTTCTGAACACCAATGGGAAGGACATATCTGGGGCTTATGGAGTGTACAGGGTGAGTTAAAATCATATTTATGATGAATAATGTTGGGAAAGGGGAGGAGCTATGGGAGATGTGAGGGCTGTTTTAAATACTGTTGTGTGTGTGTGTGTGCGTGTGCGTGTGCGTGTGTTAATCCAGTGCAGCCACTCACTTGTATTAACAGGAAATTATTGGAACTCAACACCGCTCAGTCTCATACATGGATATTTCTCATATTTTGATGAGTCCGATTTGCATCCAGGTACACAATAATTGTGGTTAACCATTTTTAAATGACCACTCTTTTGTTTAAATGCTGAAAAATACATTAAAGAGACGATTTAACGTGAAATTTCTCACTAGCAACTGCAGGTCAAAAGTGCCCGGATGAGCAGAAGTGGCTCATTAAAAACACACACCCAGCGCAAGCGCAAAAGGCCTCATTAGCATTCATGCGTAATTTTGAATGTCACTTATTGTAACCTGAAAAAAAAAATCATACGTCTTGCTATTTTGGTGCTGTGGTAAGTCTAAGACATCTTCGGAAGTGTCATAGTCACAATCGCCATTCCCTCCCTATAAGTTTTCCATTTAGTGTTAAACAACCCAAACGACTGTGAAAAGGATCATCAAATATCGAAAGGTTGGAGCTAGTAGGCGACGTGGGCCTTGTGAAAGCGACGGTATGTATGAGCCTCAGGCTTCTGGTGTCATCCTATGGGCCAGTGCAAATGTAATTATCTGAGCTATGTAACCTCAATGTATGAAACAGTATATACACATGAGCAGTATGCACGTTCTTGCTTCATAGATGTAATCTGGGTTATTTTTATTTTTGGGAATGATTGAGGCAGCGGTCTGTTACCTATACACCGTCCCATTAAAGGGACGTGTTGGAAGAATGTGTTGCATGCTTGGAACAAGATTGCTCACAGGATGAGTATGCTCATAATAATCATTGTAAGAGGTCTATGTGAGCGGGAGTTGTACATTTGTAGTGTGGGTTGGTGTTATTGTGTAATTATATTTGTTGTGAGATTGACAGAAAAAAAAAAGTCAAAAGATCTCCTTATGGCAATCTGTAAAATGATTGTGGTGTCTTATTGTGGTGTCTTTCTTCTCGTTTGGTTGTTTTTGGTGGATTCCATCCCGACATGTTTTTTTAATGTTCATTTTTCCGACTTGTTTCATGAGAAATTTAATAAATTATCCTGAAGATAAATATAAATATCCTGTTGATGATTATCAGGGTATTCGTTTTGTATC
>NC_140971.1:35145069-35242569 GCF_056783735.1 Eptatretus burgeri
GCCCATCAGCTGGAAAGTGGGTCTGAGCAGTCCCCTCATGACCCTCCACCGGTAACAATAACATGGGTGGCTGGGGAAGCTCTTGCACAGTGTGCAGTGTTGATGACAACCCCAGAGGCTACCTCAGTTTTTGTGCCGACATTCAAGATATGATGACTTATTAGTCACAAGGAGATGGAAAATGTGGAGTGGAGGAGTGGGGAGGTCAAAATTCCATCATTTCCCCAAATGTAATATGCAGACGGGCCCCAAAGCCAAGATATTAAAATCTAGAAATAAGCTTTTTGTATAAAATTTTTTTTTAAGTTATAAACAGGCATCCTGTGTACCAGTGGCCCGAAGGAGCCAGTACGATCCATCAACAAACACAATAAATGTGTAAAGATTTTCTCCCCCCTTGTGGAAGCCGTGTTCTCCTCTCTCCCAAGCCACCGGTACGTCTGCAAAGCCATGGACAGTCAGAGCAGCCCATGGAGCAAACTTGGGTTCAGAGAAAAAGTTTCTGGAACAATGAAAGAAAGATGACTTGAGATATGGAACAACGACGATAACACAAGCAATGAAAGAATTATCGTAGTACTAATAAATGGGTCGGACGGAGACAGAGGCATGTGCTAATTGAAAATTACCTTTTCTTATCCACTTGTATAACATCAAGCTTGCAGTCCTACTTGGCAGCAACTTACCGAACTTGTTGAAGCAACTCCAAGACCGTTTCGGGAGTGATGAGGCCTGTCAGATTGAGCAGGAAACCCTGCTGGATGTTCTCGTTTGGTTCTGGACACCCGAGGGACGATGGATAGCCATCAGGTGGGTTTGAGCTACAGACATGACAAACATAACAAACAACATGAGTATGGTGATCGTCAAATGCACGACAATCGCATTCTCATTAAAAAAGAAAAAAAAAATCCTGCTTTTACAAGCTTGGCAACACATGGGACATAAAGGACTCGCCAAAAATAAATAAATAAACTGATGTAACAAAGCCTTTTGTTGGATGGCTTTCCCTTGAACTGTGGTCACCAAATGTTTAGCCTGAGTAATCGGGAAAATGTTTGCATTAAAATCGCTGTCTTTCCAATGCACGTGGTGAAAGAGTACTCAACTTAGGTTGTATAAGATTACACAACAACCATCCTTGGCGGTGTCCACAACCACCCTTGACCATGTTGTGGAACATCACCCAAAGCCCTCACTTTTAAATTCATTTTTTCCGCAACCACTTTAGCGATTGACATGAAACTTTCAACATAGTAGTGCCTACCCATGGATAATTTTTCAACAATGTTGCATAATGATTGGTTGGAAAATGCAGCCAGCGCTCAAAAAAGTATTTTCTGTAGGCATGGGTTGCAGGGAGTTTCACATATCGGGAATAAATGGCCTCGCCCTTGCTTCGCTCGGCCCAGGCGGAATTAACCCTTTGATAGTACAGACAGCCAAAAATACTGCTTTTATTCCGAAAGGGTAACTCATCCTCTTCACCATCATCCATCTGTTTGACAAATACTCATTTGATTCATCCTGTGTTGACCGGTTTGGAATTCTCATCCGAGCACACAGCTCGCGATGCTGGGGTTCCAGTTCCGATCTCACATACTGTGTTGATTTGTACATCGTCTAATCACGTCCTTGTCCAAGATCCGGTAAGTGTATAAGCGCCTCCATGAGCATTACAATTTGATTTTTAAAGGAATGGCAATCTATGCATTTTCCCAAGAGCTGTTTAGTCGTTTGGATGACGAAACAAAATGGTATTTTTTCAATGAACGAACAAAGAGCTCTTGCAAGTCTTTGTTGCTCAATTTGTTCCCTCTAAGTTTCTCGTAGTGTGAAACTGCACAGCTCTTTGACCCCAAATATCAACTTCATGATTTTCAGCCAAACTACAAAACAGGTTCTTGAAAAACACGCACAAGACGTCAGGCAGTATTGCCAAAAATGGCACGACTTCTCGGCTCAAAGAACAAAACAAAATGACGACATGACTTGAGGTTAGACTGCAAGCAAACGGTCGCAAAGGGGTGCATGCCATGGACCTTTGGTACACACCTTTTAATAAATACATCAACCTAAGAATAAAAATGCACACAAAACTGGTTCAAGAGGAAAATACAAAATAATTCCAATTTCAACATCACTCACCAAGAAATGCCGGCAGTCACAGCTCCCAGCCAATCAAACAATTCAATAGCACCACAACCCACCATGTCCTGCCCAGCCAGCTGATTGCTGTGGAGTGTGGGACAGGACTGAGGTAGAACCGTTTGTGTTGAAAACTCAGGAAGCACTGGGTGGCCACCAAATGGAGCCAGAAACTCAGCCAGAGAATGATCCATCCCTCCTGCAACCCCCAGGAAAGATTCATCTGCAAGTGCTATTGTATTCATGTCATCAAACATGCAGGTAAAATAGACAAACCTACTCTCTGGTGAACAATCTAGGGCTTTCACATAAATTTGAGGAGTGCAGTTATGAATCATCTGCGCAATATAAAGATAGTTATGGCATGACCATAGAATGTTCTGATTTCATCCTTCTCACTCCTTCCCTCCTTGGCAAACAAGAACAGGTATAGTATGCAGGTATAATAAATCTTACTCGAGCCTTTCCCAGCCACGAGCACATTGAACTTTAATGAGAGGTTTTCTCCAAGGGCCCAGATGACACGTTCATAGTTCTTCTTTCCAGATTTGAAGGTCGGGGAGGTCAGGTCAATGTTCACCACTACACGGGAAAGATGGCACATGATATCCAAAACGATTGGTTCAAAGGTCATTGCAATCCCATGTTTTGCATCTAATTGTTGGGGTTTTTTTTTGTCATCTTTAAAGTGTCACGTACAAAGTCATCCACAAACCTTCGACAATGTCAGAAAAATAATTGCGGCCCTGATCACCACCACGTTGGCATATTTGGATGTGTTTGAAGGAAAGTTGCATTGTAATTGAAATTCACAGATATGCTGAAAAATTTACCGAACAAGAAAGGGAAAGTTAAGATGTTAAAAACAAAAACAACAAAATATGTTTGAATGAAAAAAAAAAATCAATTGTTTGGGCAAAGAAACCTAAGGGGCGAATATGTATGCCAATTGCGACATCCCGAGGTCGGAGCTCTAATTTCGTACTCGTATGGCCATGAGGGTCGAGCAGAGATTCACGTTCTATCCACCTCTTAAATGGTTCGATTTAGAACCCGATTGCACCATGGAAAATGAGTAACACCACGTCGAATAGAAACTAATTAAATCGGTTCAATCGGTTTGTCCATCGACTCGACAGACCGTGTATATGACAGACCTTGTAATTCAAATAAAAGTACATTGATGTGTTGCATGGGATTTATGTGAAAGCTGTTCCATGATGAGCCTCAGATCATTATAAAAAGAACAAAAATGAAAAAAAAACACACACACAAACACCATGGATTTGCTGAAATGCTGAGCTTTATAGATTATAAAACTGTGTGTGTCTGTACTCTGTATCATCGATGTTCCAAAGCTTTTGATATCAACTTGGTTCCAAATGTGGATGAGGTGCATTCTCATGACAAAATGAATATGGTACAAACCATAGTGAAGGGGCTTTCTGCCAGCGTAAACTGATGGCTTTCCCTGCAAACCAAGGGTCTCATATGTATCCTTCTGCAAGCTCAGCAACAAAGAGCCTTGGAGAAGGTGAAGGACAAAAATATAAATATAGAGAAAAATAAACTGCATATTTAAAATATATATTCTGCAAAACAAAAAAGGGTTATAGGAGAGTTTGATAGCAAGTTTGACATGAAACTCTTTTAGGCTTACAGAACCTTTAAATAACCTATTATGGAATCTCAAAACCTCAGCAGCTTTCGCAAATGGCTTTTCAAGCTTTAATGATAAATTAATCTGGGTTAACAAAGTCTCCATACAAGATCATGGAATCCACAATCACCGTTGATATGAAATCCTTCCTTTTCTCCAACAACCTCTTCTCAAATCATGAAATTGGTTTCAGACCAGGTCACTCTACCTTGGATTGGATATGCTGCTTCTACTCACCCAACAATGGATGGAGGCCCTCCATAATCAGCCATGAGATCAGAACCATCACTCTGGACATATCTCATGCTTTTGATACAGCCTGACATCCTGCCTTACTTTCCAAACTCTCTGCCGATGGCATCTAAGGCCAACTCCACATATGGCTTCATGACTTCCTCTACTCTCGTAGCCAACGTGTGGCTCTCAATGGAATACTTTAATCTCCTCTCCCTGTCAAGGCTGGTGTGCCCCAAGGAAGTGTTCTGGGCCCAGTCCTATTCCTGATCTTCATAAACGATCTCTCATTCACTGGAAAAATCCTATTTATCTATTTGCTGATGACTCAACCCTCTGCCATGACATCCCTCACCTTTCAGACAGGAAAGCTACAGCCTCCTCACTCTGTTCAGACCTTGATAAATTCACAAGATAGTCAAACACTGAATATGTCTTTCAATCCTGACAAATTTCACACTCTCACTATCTCTCTCAGAAAGGAGTGCATGGCAGCCCACTCCCCCCCCCACCCCGCCTCCACCCCCTCCCATCTACTTTCTCAACAATAGTCTTGAGAAAGTTCAGCAAGTCAAACTCCTGGATCTCACTATCAGCCATGATATTTCTTGGGCAAACCACATTTCAAAGTTGGCCTCCAAAGCCAGCTGCCAAATGGGCATCCTCAGTCATACAAGGTCCTTCATTGGCACACACACACACACCTGAACTCCTGTTCATCGACAAAGCCTTCATCCGCAGCTTCATGGAGTTCTGCTCTCCCCTCCAGGCTGGCACCCTGGCCTCACACCTTATTCAGCTTGATGCCGTGGAAACCAAGGCCTTCAAGATTATTGGAATCTCTCAATAGCCGAGTCTATGGATCAATCACAATGCCATCACAGACAGGTCAGTGGTGTCTCTGACTTCTACTGCCTCCTTTCTGATCTTGCACCCTCTGACCATTCCATGCTTTGTCCCTACCAGGTTTCTACAGGGCACACTCGGTCTACCATCAACTCCCTTCTGGTTAAATTACTGAAATCCAGGATCACTGCTCACCTACACTCATTTGTTCCTCTTTTCTCCTGCCTGTGGAACCAACTTCCACATTCTCTTCAATCTCATTCTTCCTTCCAGGTCTTCAGGACAGCTGTTCACCACCCTCTCAGATCATCCCCAATCCAAAACCATATTTTCTACCTTCATTAAACTTCCCCCAACCCCCGCTCACCCACATTACGCCCCACCCCACCCCAATACTTCCTCCTTCAAAATTTCCAGTTTCCCTCTTGAGATTTTCTATCTGTATCCATCTTGGTCCACCCTATGCATCCTCTCCTGCCCCAATGCCCCCTCCTTCCTCCCCACACCCATTGTTTGTCCAAGTGTGCCTCTATCTCAGCCTTCAACTCTGCCATTGATGTTTCCCCCCTCGCTCTCAACTGTTCTTTTTATCATGCTGTGTCCTGATCCGTTCAGTGTACCCATTCTAGCTCTTCCACGAACCTCTTCCATGGATACAAAAAAAGAAAAACAAAGTAACCAGACACAGGTTGCAATCGTAAATGAGCAAACAAGACAAACAAAAAAAAAACCCCACCAGATAATTTGGCTCATTCACTAAAAATTGATCATCATGTTACAGCGCAGAAGTCAGACAGAGATCATTCTTTGGACCACCATGTCAAAACATCATCAAAGAATCAGACAGAAAAAGAAAAAGCACTTTGAACATCATTTGACATCTCCATTTCTGTAAAAATGCATAAAAGCCAAGATAAGAATTTGTTATTATGGAACTAATTGATATCAGAACAAACCGGTCGGCGACATGGCTGCTCGCTCTCGATGGAAAGCTGGCCGACGCGACGAGCGATATTCATGTACATGCTATCAATCAATTTAGCACAATAAATATGATTATCACAGCCCTCTTAGTTTGCGCCCAGAAACCCACCTTGTGAAATTTCAGGCATGTTTCCAAAGAGACTCTAACAAATGGCAGCCTTGGTAATTCCATTTATCTATTCGTTAAAGATTTTATTTTTTTATATGATGCTGTAAGACATTCTCCTTGGGCACAAAAAAAACAGGTCCCTCGGAGGTCCAGTTTCGGAGGTATTGATTTTTTTGTACAGTCCACAATAAGTGTACGATGTACGATAAAGTATTTTAACTGTTGCTAAGCAACGGAGGTGTGCATAGCAACCATTCATTTTTGTGTACATGCCACATTGTACACATTTCACCCAAGTTTCATCAAAATCAGACTCTTTCTCTTAGAGATATTCGCAATTAACCGTTTCTGAAATGTTCGACATGTACTCGCCCAAAACCCATCTCCTCCTACAAATATTTTTTGTTGGGGCTGCAAATTGGCATGAAGGGAGCAAGACAGATTGCGCACAGAACTCTCAGCTTCGATTTTTAGAGTTATTATTTTTTTCGATTTTTTTTGACCACTTTAAAGGGCCGTTGCTGTGCCGTTGCTGGGGCCCGGGGTCCCATATTCGAAAGCACGCGATTCCCACAAATATTGGTCCTACCTACCAAATTTCATTGGAATCGGTTGAGTGGTTTAGCCCCGAGGCTTGACCAAAGTTTCGCAGACAAACAGACAGATGGAAATGTCCAGAATAAGGGTTCTCTAAGAGCAGCCAACAGAAGAGACATCATGATTTACCTGTGGGTAACAGAGCAAAAGAGTCATCTTGATCAATCCGTGTGTCATATGATAATGCACAAACAGAGCCTGAAAGGACAGCACAAATGTGTCAAAAAATATATAAACACACACACACACACTCCCATGGTATCTTGAGCTTTAAGGCTCGTGTGTGCCCTTTGGAAAGAGAACATTTAAATCGAGGAAAAGATCATAAAAACACGTAACCAGAGGTTAGATGTGGGGGATAGAACAGGAGATCAGGGAAAACAAACATCTATCTGCACGTTATAACGATGCGTATCTAAACTCACAATTAAGTAGGTTATGCTTCTTCTAAAGAAATATTAAGGAGCTAACTGAACTACGTTTACTAAGCAGTTTTAACCCACGAGGAGTCAGTGTGAAAAAATTCAGATTTAACCCGGGACTCAAACCCAAGGACCTCATCACTTACGCGGTGACAGCCCAATGAGCTATTGAATCTTCGGATATCCTCAGCGCTTTCTCACAATGAAAGATTTACAAAGGCCAATGTCTTACGTTTACGTGCTGCTAAACAGACCGTGTGTGTGTGTGTGTGTGTGTGTGTGTGTGTGTGTGTGTGTGTGTGTGTGTGTGTGTGTGTGTGTGTGTGTGTGTGTGTGTGTGTGTGTGTGTGTGTGTGTGTGTGTGTGTGTGTGTGTGTGTATTACAGACAAACCTCACATAGAAATTTAATAAACAGGAATAAATTTGTGTGTGGGGCTGGTGTGAAAAAATTCTGACTCAACTTGAGACTCAAACCCAAGGACTTCATCACTTACGCAGTGACAGTGTGCTCCTGCCTCCCACCTTTATCGGCTTCATGCTGTGGAAACCAAGGCATTTAGGATCATTGGCCTCTCCCGCAATGAGGCTGAGTCTTTGGGCCTCTCGCTGTCTCACCGCAGGTTGGTCGGTGGTCTTTCTGTCTTCTACTGTCTCCTCTCCAGCCTCGCCCCCCCCTGCTCTCTCTGCGATTTGTCCCCACCACATTTCCGCAGGGCGCTCAAGGTCCGCCAACAACCCCCTTCTGGTAAAACTACCAAAATCACGAATCACTGCTCACCTTCACTCTTTCATTCCTCTTTTTTCCCACCTTTGGAATAAACTTCCTCACTCTATTCATTCCCATTCTTCCCTCCAGGCCTTCAAAACAGCTCATCACCACCACCTCTTATCATCCCCCCTCCAAATCCTCGATCTTTTCTACCCCCGATAATCCACCCAAGCCCACCTCCTTCAAATTCCCTGCTTTCCTTCCCGAAAGTCCCTGTAATGTCCATCTTGTATACCCCGTGGTCCCCATCCCTCTCCCTTCCACAGATCTCCTAATGTCTGTTCCCCACTGTTTTGTCTCATGCCCCCCCTTGCAGTGCGCTGTGTGTTAGCTCTCATATGAGCCTCGACAAGGTATACAAAAACCCCCAAAATAAAAACCCAGTAACAAAGGCTTATCTCAAGTGATTTTTGGACACATTTCTTCAGTACCTGAAAGCTTTTTGGATTTTTCAAGCCCTACCCAGCCGGCACACCTGTGTTGGAATAAAGGTGTAGTTCAGGAAGCTTCCATAGGTTGTCAATTATTATTTATTTCGTTTTAATAAGATCAGATTGCACCAATGCTTGCAGAGTTAAGACTGCTGAAGACAGTGAGAATACCCCTTTCCATCCCCTTTTCAATTCGAGCAAGCCAACTCAAAATGCATCCATTTGAACACCAACCAACCCCGGCGGACGAATCTTTCGATGAAATCCTCCTGCAGGAGGGCGGTGAGAGGTAAACCACGAACAAGGTAGTACGGAGGAAGTTGGGAAAGCAGGTGACTCATTTCTTTGGGTAATCTTCCACATTCAGGGATGAACAGCTGCACCTGGATGCCAGGTAACCAACAGCAATGCAGGCAAACAGACAGCAGGAAACACATTTAACATTAGAGGGCATTTTCATCAGGTTGGTGGGGATAACATGGGAACCCTTAATGAGGTATCAAGCGAGTTACACACCACAGTCACTGTGCACTGTACAACTCGCGTACGAAAGTACAGTATTCTAGGTGGTGAATCTAGATCCTCGTAGATCTACAACACAAAGCCAGCATCAAAACGTCATATTGTATTGAATGTTACTAGATGCTTACCCGAAAGTTAAAGTAATGCTTCTTGATTTGCTCTTGGTGTTTCGTCTTCTCGTGAGAGAAGTTCGACTTTTCACAAACCAGTTGGAATCCTGGGAACTCGGTTAGCGGCAACATGATGGCGGCAAGCTCGCCTCAGGCCGAGCTCGAATGAGCGCAAGGACACAAACCGCGGCTCTGGTGAAAGGAATTGGGAAATGGTTTTTACTTCAGGTTCCTCACTCTCACACATTTGTCTTTTTCACGTGCGTTGGTTTCCTTTGTTCAACAGACAACTCCGCACCGCCAATCAACCCTTCACTTCCTCTTTCGCATGATGTATTCCAGTGATCCATGTCCGTCAAAATAACACAATAAACACGATCCATTCCTAAAGCAACAACTTAAAGGTAACAACATCGTTTTGGGGGTTGTTGTTTTTTTTATTTTCAATGAAAGCCTTGTTCTCTGAAAGGATGCTACTACTAACGATATTGCCATGGCCGCTAAACGTGAATATATATATATATATATATATATATATATATATATATATATATATATATATATATATATATATATATACATATACAGCCATTCATCATGTATAAATGCAGTGCAATGGGGGAAAAAACAAGCTCAAATGAGCTAAGATCCTCGTCCTCTTAATGATGACGTCATAAAAACGAATATGACGTCATTGTGACGTATCAGGTTCACGATAAATTATCCGTGCTAACGCCCGGCTTGATTCCCGCAAACAAATTTCAAACGGGTTGCCAAGTTTCTGAGATAATGGTGTTGGCGATTTCCATTAGCAGCGATATTATGACGTCAACTTTTTTTTTCTAGGAAGAATTTCCAAAATCGGAGATGGTTACTGCCTGCGCGTGGGCTTTCTGCATATACACGGCAAGTTTCACGAAGATCCGATGAAAACTCTGGGTTGTGAAACAAAAAAATGTCAAAAAAATAGGAATGACGTCATAAAATTGATATGACGTCATAGTGATGTATCATATGTGCGTTAATTCATCTCTGCTAATGCCCTGTTCGATTCACGCAAGCAAAATTCAAAAAGCTTGCCGAGTTTCGGAGATAATATTTTAGGTGATTGCCATTAGCGGAGATATTTTGACGTCATAATTTTTTTTCTGGGAGGAATTTTCAAAATCGGAGATGGTTACTGTCTGCGCAGGGTATTTTTACATATGTATGCCAAGTTTCAGGAAGTTTCGATGAAAACTGTAGGCTGTGAAACAAAAAAGTCCACAAGAAGAAGATGAAGAACAAAAACGAGAGTAAGACTTGGAGATCCTCCACGAGGATCTAAAAACAACGAAACATTACTTGAACAATGACCGTTACACAATGGTCAGGAAGCGATGACTTTACACCGCCTCCACATTATTCAACTCCACCACTTCCTTCCAACCGATTTCCCTTCTTTAATCACGACTCTGGGAACTCGGTTAACGAGGATGGGGAAAACCTCACCCCACCCCCAAATTCTTTCTCCTTCCCCATTCTCAATTTCGCCCTTCTAATTCGGCCGTACGTAATAAATAGACGTCCTCTCATCTCGCCTTCGAGACACTCTGGGGATTTTGAGAAGTTGAGGGAGAACGGAACGGATAACAGAAAAGATAACGGATTACGAATAACAGATTATAGAAAGGATAACAGATTATGAATAACAGATTATGGAAAAGATAAGAGGTTACGAATAACGTATTATGGAAAGGATAACAGATTACGAATAACGTATTATGGAAAGGATAACAGATTACGAATAACGTATTATGGAAAGGAAAACAGATTACGAATAACGTATTATGGAAAGGATAACAGATTACGAATAACGTATTATGGAAAGGATAACAGATTACGAATAACGTATTATGGAAAGGAAAACAGATTACGAATAACGTATTATGGAAAGGATAACAGATTACGAATAACGTATTATGGAAAGGATAACAGATTACGAATAACGTATTATGGAAAGGATAACAGATTACGAATAACGTATTATGGAAAGGATAACAGATTACGAATAACGTATTATGGAAAGGATACTGGAAAAGATAACAGATTACGAATAACAGATTACAGAAAGGATAACAGATTACGAATAACGGATAATGGAAAGGATAAAAGATTACGAATAACTTATTATGGAAAGGAAAACAGATTACAAATAACGTATTATGGAAAGTGTACCGGAAAGGATAGCAGATTACAAATAACAGATTACAGAAAGGATAAAAGATTACAGAAAGGATAACAAATTACAGAAAGGATAACGGAAAGGATAACATATTACGAATAACAGATTACAGAAAGGATAACAGATTATGAATAACAGATTACAGAAAGGATAATGGAAATGATAACAGATTATGAATAACAGATTACAGAAAGGATAACAGATTACGAATAACAGATTACGAATAACAGATTACAGAAAGGATATCAGATTACGAATAACAGATTACAGAAATGATAAGAGATTACGAATAACAGATTACAGAAAGGATAATGGAAAGGATAACAGATTACAGAAAGGATAACAGATTACAGAAAGGATAACAGATTACGTGTGATAACAGATTACAGAAAGCTTAATGGAAAGGATAACAGATTACAGAAAGGATAACAGACTACGAATAACAGATTACAGAAAGGATAATGGAAAGGATAACAGATTACAGAAAGGATATCAGATTAGGAATAACAGATTACAGAAAGGATAACAGAAAGGATAACAGATTACGAATAACAGATTACAGAAAGGATAACAGATTACAAATAACAGATTACAGAAAGGATAACAGAAAGGATAACAGATTACTAATAACAGATTACAGAAAGGATAACAGATTACGAATAACAGATTACAGAAAGGATAACAGATTACAAATAACAGATTACAGAAAGGATAACAGATTACTAATAACAGATTACAGAAAGGATAACAGAAAGGATAACAGATTACAGAAAGGATAACAGATTACGAATAACAGATTACAGAAAGGATACCGGAAAGGATAACAGATTACGAACAACGGATGACAGAAAGGATAACGGATTACTAATAATGGATTATGGAATGGATAACGGAACAGATTACGGAACAGATTATGGAATGGATTATGGAACGGATTACGGAACAGATTATAGAATGGATTACGGAACAGATTATGGAATGGATTACGGAACGGATTATGGAATGGATAATGGAACGGATTATGGAATGGATAATGGAATGGATATTGGAACAGATTACAGAATGGATAACGGAACGGATTATTGAATGGATAACAGAATGGATTATTGAATGGATGATGGAACGGATTACTGAATGGATATTGGAATGGATGAAGGAATGGATAACGGAACAGATTACAGAATGGATAACAGAACGGATTACGGAATGGGTGACAATGGATTACGGAATGGATAATGGAATGGATATTGGAACTGACTACAGAAAGTATAACAGAATAGATTATGGAGTGGATAATGGAACGGTTTACAAAAGGTATAACGGAATGGATTTTTTTTAGTTTTTAAAAATCTTGTTTACATTGTCAAGGTTCGTGTGAGAGCTAACACACAATGCACAGCAAGGGGGGCATGAGACAAGAGGGCCGGGAGAGGGGAGGACAAAACAGAGGGAAACAGACATTAGGAGATCTGTGGAAGGGAGAGGGATTGGGCGGTGAACACGGAGTATACAAGATGGACATTACAGGGACTTTCAGGAAGGAAAGCAGTGAATTTGAAGGAGGTGGGTTTGGGGTGGATTAACGAGGGTAGAAAAGATCGAGGATTTGGATGGGGGATGACAAGAGGTGGTGGTGAACTGCTGCTTTGAAGGCCTGGAGGGAAGAATGGGATTGAATAGAGTGAGGGAGTTTATTCCAAAGGCGGGGAAAAAGAGGAATAAAAGAGTGAAGGTGAGCAGTGATTTGTGATTTTGGTAGTTTTACCAGAAGGGGGTTGCTGGTGGACCTTGAGCACCCTGCGGAAATATGGGGGTGGGGACATATCGCAGACACAGCAGGGGGGGGGGCGAGACCGGAGAGGAGATGGTAGAAGACAGACAGACCACCGACCTGCCTGCAGTGAGAGAGTGAGAGGCCCGAAGACTCATCCTCACCATGGGAGGTACCAATGATCTTAAATTCCTTGGTTTCCACACCGTGAAGCCAAGAAAGGTAAGAGGCAGGAGCACCAGCCCAGAGGGAAGAGCATTGCTCCATCAGGCTGCGGATGAAAGCTTTGTACGTGGTCAGGATCTCAGGTGGGCCAAGGAAGGGCTTTGCACGACAGAGGATTCCCAGTCGGCAACTGGCTTTGGAGGTCAGGTGGGAAATGTGGCTTTCCCAGGAAAGATCATGGCAGATAGTGAGACCCAGAAGCTTGAATGAAAGGACTTCTTCCAGGGGATTGTTGATAAAGTAGATGGGGGGTGGGGGGGGGTGGGTTCCAAACAGTCCTTTCGGAGAGACAAATTGAGAGTGTGAGATTGGTCAGGATTGAAAGACATGTTCCATGTGTTGGACCAGTTTGTGATTTTACCCAGATCTGCAGAGAGCGAAGAAGCTACTGCTTGCCGGTACGGCAAGATGGTACGGCAGAGGGTGGAGTCATCAGCAAAGAGATAAGGAGGATTTTCCAGAGAGTCGGAGAGATCCTTGATGAAAACAAGAAAAAGAACAGGGCCCAGAACGCCACCTTGAGGAACTCCAGCCTGGACAGGAAGAGGTCATGAGAGAACTCCATTTAGGGCCACATGTTGGCTGCGACAGGAGAGGAAGTTTGCGAGCCATGAGTGGAGATGGCCTTAGATACCATAGCAAGAAAATTTGGTGAGCAGGGCAGGGTGTCAGACCGTGTCAAAAGCACGTGATATGTTTAGGGATACCGCTCTGATGTCATGTCTGGCATTGAGTACTTCCATCCATTGTTGGGAGAGCAGAAGCAGCATATCCAGGGTAGAGTGACCTGGTCTGAAACCAAATTGATCAGAAATCAAGCCATTGGAGAAGAGGAAGGATTTGATGTCTGAAGCGATGATGGATTCCATTACCTTGCTGATGATAGGAAGAAGGCTGATTGGTCTGTAGTTGCAGGAATCTGTTTTTGCACCTTTTTTGTGCAGGACAGTAATGTTTGCTTATTTCCAACCAGATGGCAGATGACCTTGAGCAAATGAGAGGGTGAATAGAACAGAGAGAGGGTGAGCAAGAGTAGAAGAGCAGGTTTTTAGGACACGTGGGCTGATTGGACCGGTTACAGAATCTGAGTCGAGGTTTGACAGCAAGCTCTCCACCTTGTCAGAAGAAAAGGACACAGAATCCAGGGCCAGTTGTGTGGACACACACAGGGCCAGGCTTGGAGGGAGAAGAGTGTGATGGTTGCTTTGAGAGGGGTGAATTGGCACTGAAATTGGAAAAAAAGAATGGTTGATGGAAAGCGAACATTCATCGCAAACTGGGTTTTTAAAATTCTTAGTTCAGAAACGCGACTAAAGACATTTCTTGATGGATGCAATAAAAGCAAATTAAGAGAATGGAGAGAAGAAACGTTGTAACAGTTGGATTTTTTAGACAAGGTATGAAGGAAAGGTTAAATTGAGAGCAGTCTGTTGAAGTCCTAAAAGAGTTGTGACACAGTAATGTGTAATAATGAGACACAGTAATGAGAACCACACGTGTGAAAAGAGGAAGATGAAGCATTATAAGAGATCGTTTTTATTATTATTATTATTATTATTAATTATGGAATGGATAACAGAATGGATGATGGAATGAATAACGGAACGAATAACGGAACGGATAACAGTGTTGTGATTGGCACTGGTATGTATTGCAGTGTGACCGCTGGGGGTGAGTGTTTTGGGGGGTCGGTCATTGGAAGCCAAGATGGCGATGTGTCCCATGATCGCCCAGCATCATCTCGAATAAACAACTTGATTCAAGCCGTGTCCTGACCTTACTACAAACGGAACGACAACGGAACGGATAGCAGAATGGCAACGGAGTGGACTCGGAAATGCACAACCGATTCACGCAAGCAGAGATCTCGAACATCATTTCTGTTTCCTCTGTCTCCACCGCCGATTCCTGTGCATCCATTAAGCACCACACGAGTTGATGCAACGCAACAAGACCGTCAGTGACAGCTTAGACTGTAAAAGTCTGATATAAATCGTGTAAAACGTGGCCGTTGATGACCGTTGTCAACAAGATTTTCAGGTGCGTCGACGATCATCAACAAAGTTCAACATGCTCAACTTTTACAATGAGTTGCCAGCAACAGTCGTGCATGGACATGTGGTGTGCAGCAAGCTCCATTGATCGCTGATACGACACAATGTATTGACCAATTAAACTTCAGCTTTTAACGATTTCCGGTAGAAACGTCAAATAGCGAACTTTGAAGTCCAAAACGGAACGTATTATGAAAGTTTAATTCAGTAACCTGAGCCTGACCTGGGTTTCCTTAAGTATTTAGCATACCTTCAGCAACAAGAAAAAAGAGCCATTCTTGGTACATTGTGTTGGAAAAACTTATCATGATAAAGTTTCTGCCTTTGAATCACATTGACATGTACTTGGTTACTGGGTGTGTGCATCTATATGTATTGTGGGTGTATATGTGCTGTCACTGGTATGTGTCCTTGATTGTTATGTCATACGAGGTCCCCATCACCCCCCCCCCACCCCCCGGGGCTCGAAGGATCCACCTCTGTTTTGGTAAGGGGTCATGATTCATGGACCGAGTTGTGAAGGTTTGGTAGTTACTTCTGCCACTGAAGGTGCATGGAGGTTATGTTCTCACCCCTGTTTGTTTGTCTGTCTGTTTGTTCTTCTGCGAACAGGATATCTCAAAAAGTTATGGACGGATTCGGATGAAATTTGGTAGACAGGTTGGGTATGTAACGAGGACAAATTGATTCGATTTTGGTGAAAATCTGGATCTGGATTCGAGAATTTTAAAATCTTTTTTTTTTTTTCGTGATTTTTCACCAT
Source organism: Eptatretus burgeri (assembly GCF_056783735.1). Classification (NCBI taxonomy): domain Eukaryota; kingdom Metazoa; phylum Chordata; class Myxini; order Myxiniformes; family Myxinidae; genus Eptatretus; species Eptatretus burgeri. Next base: position 35,160,940 of record NC_140971.1, read on the forward strand.
TGACAGATGGGGCCAAAACGATATTTCACAGCATGATGTTTCAGTTATGTACGGGTTATGACAAAACTTGATGGATGAGTTGTTTCGGTGATGACAAGCCAATTCGATTTTGTTTCAGGTTCAGATCCAGATCCGGCTTATCAATGGGCTACAAAACGTAAACTCTGCGTGTTCAGCATGACGGAGGTACACGCTCTACCGAGTGCCGTTCTAGTTATATATATATATATATATATATATATATATATATATATATATATATATATATATATATATATATATATATTAGTGGTCGCCACAGCGGATCATCCGTTATGATCTGCATACTGATTTGGCACAAGTTTTACGCCAGATGCCCTTCCTGAAGCAACCCTGGTCGCCTCTTACGACACAGGGATAAGGTCATAAGGATTGGGTTTTGCCATGATTCCGAGCTGCCCAACACCCTCTCATAGCGCGGCCCAGCGCGGAGCTCCCGTCCTCAAGCGATCCTCCAAGCCTCTGCGTAGCCGGATTACAGGCGCATGCCACTATGCCCGGTTATATATATATATACTTTACGATTTTTTTTCTCATTCTCCCACTTCGTTTGCTTTGTGATTTTTGAAGACCGTTCTTCTCGAAAATGGTGGTATTGTTTGAAATGTGGAAAATAAATCTGAATTGCTCCCCGAGCCGGGCTTCTCTCCACCTCGTGCTTGACCCACAGCCGCTTCATTCCCCAGGCACGCCGTTGACCTGGTACACCAGTACTTGTGCCGAAGCACCGATGCTCAGAGCTTTCGCCCTTCCCATCCTCTCCCGACATCTCTTCTTCATTGCCATTTTCTTTTCCAACAACAGTGTCGTCGACAGTCGCGTGTAGTGTGCAGCAATTTACGACAAAACGAGCTTACTACAAGATTCATCACCGAAAACATGTGCTTGTTTGTGCGCGGCGGGCTTTAGTATCCAGAACAAACTCACAATACCATGAATTTGATCCCAACATCGAGCGAGCCTTTAAACTTGGCTTTTCAAATTGGGAGATGACAGTTGTACCGACAAACAATGGAGCACACTAAAATGTAATCAATGAATAAAAAATGCTGTGATATGGCTGAAGGTGACAATGACTACGTGAAATGCACACAGGCAGGTCTGATGTTGCGCCTGAATGGGGCGAGCCACCCAACACGCACCAAACATGATCCACGATGCGCTGCAGAGTTTAAATCATGAATGAGGAGCGTTTGTTGACGGCGGGTCAGAGGGAACCGTCCAATCAGAGGTGGTGATTCGAACTTGGGGGCGTGGCCTCAGTGGCATTTTACTGATCCCAAGCTATGATTTGTTCATGAACCTTTTGATTCGTGAGTTTTATTATCTTTCCAAACGAAGTTTTTGCAAGATCTGTTACTTGGTAAGTTTTTTTTGTTTGTTTGTCTGTAATCATTGGATTTTTCACCTTTATATCACTCTGTCGAGCACAATTCTCATCGGAAACTCTTGTGGGTACACATATCGTAGTATTATTACAATACCCTTCAGCACACATAAAGGTCAAGGTCAAGGTCAAAGGTCAAGGTCACTTTGCGGAAAATAATGGAGGTCGACGAAACCCTTATTTTTGGAGTAATTTTAATCGAATCATCTCCAAACTTTATGGGAATGTAGTATATGGTCTGGCGCTCAGCTGATTAGTTTTTGGTGGCGATTGGCCTTGACCTTCATGGTTAGTGCCTGAGGTCAAACATATTTGACCCCGAGGTCAAATTTTCAAGTTTTAGGAACCATATCGTGTAGTACCTCAAATTGAACACCTCGATGAGTGCTTTCTAGATATGTCAAGCTTGAGACATTATGACGTCATTTGGTGACGTTATGAGGCAAACGCATATTTTTCATGGTTACTCTGTAGAACGATTCTCATCGGAATCTCTCGTAGGCAGATATTCCTCAAGGAGTCGCTCCTGGTGGATAGCAGCTCTGTTCACCTCAGTGTGACCTTAAATAAGTCACACGTGGTCACCTTTTGGCAAGATACGGGTCACCCTGCGGGTGACATTGGTTTTTTTTAACTCATCGTTTTGTTGTTTTTTTTTTTTGTTCTTACCCGATGGAATATAAATCGATGTTTATATCACAAGCTTAATTGGATTCATGAATTTAATTTACAGCGAGAGCGGTGAGGGACTAATCAAGTCCGAAGATTTACGACCCCCCCCCCACCCCCCACTGAGAGCTGCTGTTGCGGATCTCTTGGTTTGTGATCGTGCTCTGCGGAGAGAGCGCTCACCTCGTCATGGCTGTGGGTGACATCTCCGTGGCACCAGTTTGAAGATTTCCACCTCATGAAGTGAGTCCAACTGGGTGAGTTGCACGTGGTGTAAAGGTACGAATCCCAAATACAGGTATTTAGCAAAAAGCTATCTCGGCACCCCACCCTACCTCCCCAGACAGTTATGCTGTCTGAGCCCCTCCCCCATGGAAAAAATAGTCTGTCTGAGCCCCTCCCTCCCAGCTATTCTCTCTGAGCCCCTCCCCCATGGACAAATAGTCTGTCTGATCCCCCCCCACCCAGGTATTCTGTCTGAGCCCCCACCTCCTCCCCCCCCCTCCCTAGACAGTTAGTTATCAGTGGAGACCCCTACATTGGTTCATCTGGATTTTTGATTAGGAATCTTTCATGGGAATCCTTCAAGCGCTTCCAAACTAATCTCACCGCAACCGGACGATGACCTTGTATATTACAGGACAATAATCGAATTCATTTTGAAACATTCCATCTACAATTTTAAAATTATTGAGGAATGAAAAGGTTGTAGTTTTGGGAGATGAGGTGCTCAGTGATCAGTATTCACAATATTGTAACACTGATTCATCCTGGATGATGGAATCACAAATTCTCCACTGCGGGGCCTCAGTGGTGGTGAAACGATTGAAATGGAAATTCCAATGAAGGAGGGAATTGTAACTGACAATGAACAGACAAGAAATTTTTAAATAATATTTTAAATATTGGTGAGAAAAAGTGAATGTCCTCCCCCCCCCCCCCACCCCGAGCGGTTTGGCTCTCAAATCATTGGATTCAGCTCGAGCTGCATGAGATGTATTTTGGAATAAAACTGTTGAAAAAAATACTGCAATAAATACAACCATATCATACGTGTTAAAATACATTTTACAACAAATCGATGCAAACATGCTCGTACACACACCAACGTGTGTGTGTGTGTGTGTGTGTGTGTGTGTGTGTGTGTGTGTGTGTGTGTGTGTGTGTGTGTGTGTGTGTGTGTGTGTGTGTGTGTGTGTGTGTGTGTGTGTGTGTGTGTGTGTGTGTGTGTGTAAAAAATGTAACCATTAATACAATACAACCATCTCTGCGCTCGTCCTTCTCCCCCTTCCCTCCTGTATCACTTACTCTCCTCCCTTCTACAATTTATCTTTATTTTCTCAATCTGTTCCAGCTTCCATGCACACATAATAAAAAGATGGCCCCTTATTTGCCAATAAAGCACTGTTAACATCATGTGTGACATATTATTGCCCAAATTATTATTTCCATTCTCTTTTCAGGGGAGAGCTCTTTGAAAAGGAACCAATATCGTTTGATTCACAAATGTCAAACTTTACTCCGATGAACTCTATTATTAATTGTGATAAACCTCAAAGAGTCCACAAACCCACTCTCACCCTTAACCCTTACCTCATCCTCCATCCAGGCTTGGCATGTGGTGGGTCTGGCACCGAGTTCCACTCTCCGTGGCAGCTTTCCTGGCCCTGTGTGCCGCCATCTCACTTACGGTGGCCCTCAACGGGCCACCATGGCTGCAGAGCCGGCTACGCTGCCCTGACGCAGCCAATCTTGTTAATGCATCACAGCCTCATGAGCTGGAGGCTTTCACTGGCTGGATGGTACTTGGACCATGGCAAGGGTCCATGATGTGGCAATGTGGCCTTGGACCTCGATCCAGCGAAATACAATGTGGGTGAATTCTTTCATCTTTTACCATCAATCGAAGATGTCGTTATTTTTTTTTTCTGTGATTGTCTCGTGCTACCATAACATTGCTGCTCAAGCATTTTCTTTTCTACCTTCATTGCCCCACACCTCATGTTTATCCTCCTCTGGGGTCTTTGTACATTATCATATCAAAACACCACGTCCAAATTTGAGGTGAAGCCTCCTAATCTATGTGCATATTTCCCGACAATACAAAAGTCTGTGCTTTATGAAAAATATTTTGACATTTTTGGAAAATCTTTGACCATAGGTTGTGTAAATCTGACAGGATGATGCAGAGGTAGCACACTTACCTTTGAGCTGTCTCTTCTGGGTTTGATGCCTGACCCGACTACAAACTGCCACATTGGTGCTTTGCAGGCAATGCCTTGCACCAGAAACTTGTCCCTTGAGTGGAGGTTAAGCCAGGTGTCCCATCTGCTAGCCAGGGTTGGTGGACGTTAAATATCATACCGTGTCTTTTGTGAAGAGTAGGTGAGTTATCGCCGGAACCATAGACAAATTACTCACTTCTGCTATGAGCTACAAGGAGCACTGCATCAATGGCACAGCTAGCTCTCAGCAATGATGTGCTGCACATGAATGAAATAATTATTTTGCAGGTTCTGCGATGCAGCACCTCCTGCTGGAACCGCAACAGAATGACGTTTGAACATTGAAACTAGTTTGACGGCACTTTCCTCATTGACTCTCACTCTTTGGTTTAGCCGACCCTTTTAACATTGGTCTCAGGTTCATGGTTGAGCTTCTACATAAATCACATGCAGTATGAAGACCTGACCTTTACATGAACTACAATGACATTGATAAGCAATGGACAGATAGCATAGTCTGTGGGATTTGAACAATCATCTTCTTTCGTGTGGAGCACGCAGCTGTTGCTTTGCATCATTTGCTGGGGGGTGAAGCAGTGCTCCCTGCAGGTTAGAGCAGGAATTCGTAAGTTGTTCAGCTTACCGGTGATAACTCGCCTACCCTTCGCAAGATCTTTCATGTCCACCAACAATCGGTGATCGCAGACAGGTCATCCAATTTAACGGCGCACACAGCATCCTGTAAGACACCAGTATGGCAGTTTGTAGTTGGCTCTGGATTCCAATTCCGGCTCAGCAGCACAGAGCAGAGTGTGTGTACCTCTTGGCTATCCTGCCAAGTGCCAGCCATGGATATAAAGCTGGAATCCCAACATCGTGAGGTAAGTATTCAGATGGGAATGCTAAATAGGCCAACTGAAGTTCATAGTTTTTCTCACACCTTTGTTTACCTGCCCTGTTTCTCTTCTCCATAGTGTTTCCAGAGCTGGTGTGGCAATGCAACCCCGCATTCCATCTGCTGTCCCTATCATCAGCCGTGCTCGGAGGTGTTTTTGACGTTACTGGGACAGCACTGGCTCTGTGGAACATCTTTGGATCACCGACATTTACTATAGCAGGCCCAGCTGGGATTTACCTCTGCCTTTTGTTGAGTGGTATGTACTACTGTATAGGATAAAAAGAGGAAAAAGAGTTTGCTGCAATGCTGTTGATGTCCTCAAAATGCCTATGGCCTTGTTATGGTAAAATTAGAATTTTTTTTTAAATGTCATTCGGAGTTTACTATTTGTCTGCATTTTCAAAGCAGGTTTCTACCATTGGATACACTGTAAAGGTTTCTGCCACAGAACAGTTCTCTTCATCATACAGGTTGCAAAAAATGGTTAGAGTTGGGAAGACAATACTCAAAATGAAAGCACTACCATGTACCGCAGATTCCCACCAAGGCCAGATCAGGACCTGAGCCTTGCCTTGCTGGACAGTTGAACACCACACTGTTACAGGTTCCGGGGGTCATGTGGTCGTGAGGGGAGTAGTCGGAGCCGCTTCTCAGCCGGTGATTCTGAATCCCACGAGCCGCAGATCACTTCATGGCACGACGGGTTGCGAGGAAACCTCAGACGCCATCGGAGATGCTTAATTTAGGCAGGGCCGCTTTACCTTTACTTGGCCGCTTTACTCCGCTTTACCCGGCGTTGAGCTCCGCTTTACCTTTCCGGAAAATTAATTACCCCAGATGAGGAACCGTGCTCTCAACACCCCACTGCTATCAATCAATAATGGCCGAGCGATTCCGTAAGTGGGACGTTGGCTCATCACTCGCCATAACGGAACGGTTGGGCAGAACTCCTTCTCTCTAGAATACACTATAGTCTAACCAATGGAGAAAAGATGATCGGGCAGTTTGCAAAGTTTTTATAAATATCAAGAGGACAAGTATTTATAGGCAAAACAGTTCACAAGAGAAAGACCTTACCCCTTAAGCACATCAGCCCACTTATTCAGTCATGTTTCTACACACATAGGCACCTCATCCACTCCGGGAAATGAAAGGAGGGGTGATAGAGAGAGAAGAAAGTGCGGCTTGTTGGCGACCCTTCACTCACTTGATGTAAGCCTACTGGCTTACGTTGGTCTCAACGTGAAACATGGAGGGGGAGAGAGAAGGGGAGGGGGGTCATAATGTGGTGCGCCGTGTGGGGAGAGATGTGGGTGAATGTTTGTGATGCGACAGAGCAAATCATGAATGCGAGTCAATAACCCAGCCCTGAACCGGTCGAGGGTGTAATCATTGAATACTCTGTGCATTCTAAGTGAATGAATTAGAAGTAGGGTAAGAAAGAGAGAAAGAGACTGTGAGTTAGTGTGTCAGCCGGCATGTCCAGGGATGCTCCACAGCTTGTCAAGTCTCTGCACCACGGTACCAGTCTGTTCCTCCTCACAGAGGCTCCGCCTTAGCTCCTTGACTTTCCAAGGACACCTACCATCCATGAGTCTGAGAATTCTCCTGCCTATAAAGTTCCATAGGGAGGCGTGGTTCTGGGGCCCACCCCCTTGAGTGCAGCTTGAGCTTTGGCAGTTCCGTCTCCCCATGAGTGCACCCCTGTTGCCATGCTGCGCTCATTGGCTAAGCTCATGGTTTGACAATGAAGCTCACACCCAAGCTCGCCCCTCCGTGGTGCTTCATTCTGCTATTGCTTGCCCATTGATGAGATTCCCTCTCCCGGCCCACTGTGAATGATGTGCTTTATGATGCGCTGCCTTTGATTTTTATTGAGTTGTCATGTGGGTTTTGTGACGTGCAATGTTGTGTGTTGCAATTGTGTGTATAGATGCGCTGCAAAGAGGTGGAGAGATAGAGATAGAGATAGAGATAGATTGGTTGGGAGAGAGATAAGAAGAGAGGGGATTTAGGAAGAGAAGAATTACAAAGGGAGTTCGAATCTGCTACACAAACACAACGCATTTCCCTGTCCACTGATATGAGGGGAGAGGTAATTTAGCTAAACAAAATTGCTACAGGTGTACATCTACACTAGGGAACTCTTGCGTGTTGGATGTGTCTCCCCGGGGTCTTCCGAAACCGCAACAATATGATGGTTTTTCCCATTTGAAAGTTGTGGTATAGTTCAGTGTTTTATATTTTGCAAATGTAGGAACAAATTACCATATGTCTCACTTTGAGGGGTCAGCCTAGGACAGCTTCAGTGCTGTTGCAATTGTCTCATGGTAAGGATTATACTGGGAGGGGTGGGGGGGAGGTATTACCATTGTCTTCCCAACAATAGCCAGAGCACTAAGAGCAGGAATTTGTAATTTGTTCAGAATATCAGCAATAACCTCCCTACTCTTCATCAAAAGACTTTTAATCTTTTACTTCTTCCACATTAATGCGAGCAAATAGGACACCTGGCCTAACGTCCATCCGAGGAACGGCGCACTTTCTTATACAACTCCCAGCCTATGAAGCACGGATCTGGACAGTTGTATAGTCGGGTCAGAGGACAACTCAAAGATAAGTGCACTACCTTTGCACCAGAGCAACTACTTCATTAATTTGTTTGGTTTTTAAAGTGAAGAGTGAAATCTTTTTCATAACTTGAAATGAAATAATTTTTATTCTCAACCACTCAACAAGGTATTTGAGATTTATTTCATTATTGCAGGTGAGAGATGTGATTGCTCTCAATTTGCTTGCATTGACTGTGTGTTCCACTTGTCTGACCTCCCAGTTGTATTTCCATCGATGTCTCTCATCTTGCTCTGGGCATCCGCCTCACTGGCAGGATTGATGTCAAAGGTCGCCAACGCCCCACCTCCACCGCCCCATCCACTTGTGCCTTCTGGAGTGCAAGCAGCATCCGGCACCTGGTTGGTGTTAGCTGGTGGAATCGTACCATCCCTCCTCGCTGCTTTTTCTGTCTGGGCCTCGGGGATGCCCCCACCACTTCCGCGAGCTCAAAAGCCTCCACCTCCACTCGACCGCCCACACCCTGCTCTGCCAGAGCTATTGTACTGAGCTAGATGCTGTTTTATAATTTCAAAGACGTAAACTCAGGTTTACAAATCGTGGTCAAAACCTAGGAACATTTCATTTTACATCGCAGAAGGTTAGAAATGGTAGAGATGGTCATCACTATATAATGGACACCAATTTGAATGGTCATTGGTTTCAGAAAGTCACTACTACGAAGGACATCCTGAAATTACAATTATGTCTAGCCTGTTTAGCGTTTGCTTATGAGCAATTTCCTTATTTATTTAAAAGCCCATATACTGCTCATTCGTTGATAGTCTATCTAATGCCCTTGTGATTGATGTGAAAGTATGTGCTGACATCTCCTAAAGTCCTTATCCTACACGTGATAAATAAGTCTATACGAGCCTTAGTTTACTGTCGAAAAAGAAATACCAGCTGAAGAATAGCCTAGGAGACGAATATTATTGGGTTTAATGACAAATACCAACGAGTTCCTTTCCCTCCATCATCCGCAATCACACATGGAAACAGAGTGTCCTTCCAGATTATTTACAGTTGTCTCATCAGAGGATGTGGGAGACTTTGTAGATCTCGATGCAGCATTGCCGATCTCTATCTATTGTTCTTCAAAATCCCACGACTGCAGACGTTCCTTGATCCTCCTCCGCTGTTTGAACCTGCTCAAATTGGACAAGGTGCTCCAGTTTGAGTAGCAACAGCTTCGAAGAAACACCTCAATGTGCATGATCTGCTGATTCTGGTATGACAAGTTTGATCAAAATCAGTTCTATTTCTGGGATGTGATATTATCAAGTTTTCTTCTTCCCTCAATCATACTTGCATTATAGCTACAGTACTTCCATACCTCCCAATGATTATTCCTAGTTTTATACTTTCTTAGCTCCTGTTCACTTCTGATTTCCTTCTGTCATGTTTTCAATTCCTGAATTCAGACTTCTCTTGTTCCTCCCACTTAATAAATAAATAAATAAAAACGACCTGTTTTTATTGACGCATGTAAAGTTTGTTTGTTACAAAGATTGAGAGGTCGATAATCCACGTTAAGTCACCAATTTCATTTGGTGCGATTTCCCAAGGAGAAGAAGGATGGATGGACTCAGGGCTGTCAAGAGGCCAGCTGGAGGTTTGCACACTCAGCTATCCCGCCCGGGTTTGAATCCCGAACTATAAACGAGCTACAAACTGTTATCCTGGTGTTTCACAGGCAGGGTGATTCATCAATGTGTGTGTGTGAATTATTATTATTTCCCATGTAGCCTGTGGTACTGGTTGCGTTATTTTCTGGAATCGCACCTGTGCTGCTGATACATTACTCCTGTTACCATTAGGCTGGTACTCGTTTTGCCGACCTCGGAAGGATGAAAGGCTGAGTCAACCCACGTGGTGTTCCCATCGTGTGCTGCCTTTTTGGCTGCTGGTTGTGGAGCTGCTGATGCGATCGTTGCCATGGAAGTGAATGAAAATACACCCAACATGGCGGCGCGCACGGCATTATGGGATGACTTTGAAAACCCTCAACATAGTAATTTTTTTTTAATTTTATATCACTTAAGAAGTAAGCGCCGTACATCAAACTTTTTATTCCGAAAGCTGTCGGTTCAAAGAAAACAGAAAGGGTCTGCGCGATAAATCATTGATCAGCCAATCGGGGGGGGGGGGGGGAGTAACTGGATAGATCAGCCAATCGGGGGGGGGGGAGTAACTGGATAGATCAGCCAATCAGGGACTCGAGAAACGGAAAGGAAATTACGTCATATTTTGCTGACTGCTGTAGTTTCGTTTCGAGTTTGAAGAATACACTCAGGTATCTTTTATTGTACATATAAACATGAATTGGTTGTTTTGTGCATAATAATTTGATGGCCGTAAAAGAAAAACCAGATCGTTGTCCGAGATTCCGAACAACTTTCATTCAGGCGGCGAACATGCGGTTTACTTCAGTGAGTTTTGATTCATTCCTTCATGTTAATTAAACACGGAATAATATATATATATATAATCGGCTCCTCAAAACCTGCGCTATGTTTGCAAACCTATGGTTTTGTCCGTGCTGTCGATATTTTATATTTTTATTTCATGCTCAGCGTCAACCAAGACGCCCGTAACCCCTCACTCCTCCCACCAAATTCCCTCACTCCTCCCGCCCGTAACCCCTCACTCCTCCCGCCGAATTCCCCTCACTCCTCCCGCCCGTAACCCCTCACTCCTCCCGCCGAATTCCCCTCCCTCCTCCCGCCCGTTCCCCTCCCTCCTCCCGCCCGTTCCCCTGCCTCCTCTCGCCCGTTCCCCTGCCTCCTCTCGCCCGTTCCCCTGCCTCCTCTCGCCCGTTCCCCTGCCTCCTCTCGCCCGTTCCCCTGCCTCCTCCCGCCCGTTCCCCTGCCTCCTCCCGCCCGTTCCCCTGCCTCCTCCCGCCCGTTCCCCTGCCTCCTCCCGCCCGTTCCCCTGCCTCCTCCCGCCCGTTCCCCTGCCTCCTCCCGCCCGTTCCCCTGCCTCCTCCCGCCCGTTCCCCTGCCTCCTCCCGCCCGTGCCCCAGCCTCCTCCCCCCCCTGCCCCTGCCACCTCCCGCCCGTTCCCCTGCCTCCTCCCGCCCGTTCCCCTGCCTCCTCCCGCCCGTTCCCCTGCCTCCTCCCGCCCGTTCCCCTGCCTCCTCCCGCCCGTTCCCCTGCCTCCTCCCGCCCGTTCCCCTGCCTCCTCCCGCCCGTTCCCCTGCCTCCTCCCGCCCGTGCCCCAGCCTCCTCCCCCCCCTGCCCCTGCCTCCTCCCGCCCGTACCCCTCCCTCCTCCCGCCCGTTCCCCTGCCTCCTCCCGCCCGTTCCCCTGCCTCCTCCCGCCCGTTCCCCTGCCTCCTCCCGCCCGTTCCCCTGCCTCCTCCCGCCCGTTCCCCTGCCTCCTCCCGCCCGCTCCCCTGCCTCCCCCCGCCCGTCCCCCTGCCTCCTCCCGCCCGCTCCCCTGCCTCCTCCCGCCCGTTCCCCTGCCTCCTCCCGTCCGTTCCCCTGCCTCCTCCCGCCCGTTCCCCTGCCTCCTCCCGCCCGTTCCCCTGCCTCCTCTCGCCCGTTCCCCTGCCTCCTCTCGCCCGTTCCCCTGCCTCCTCTCGCCCGTTCCCCTGCCTCCTCTCGCCCGTTCCCCTGCCTCCTCTCGCCCGTTCCCCTCCCTCCTCTCGCCCGTTCCCCTCCCTCCTCTCGCCCGTTCCCCTCCCTCCTCCCGCCCGTTCCCCTCCCTCCTCCCGCCCGTTCCCCTCCCTCCTCCCGCCCGTTCCCCTCCCTCCTCCCGCCCGTTCCCCTCCCTCCTCCCGCCCGTTCCCCTGCCTCCTCCCGCCCGTTCCCCTCCCTCCTCCCGCCCGTTCCCCTGCCTCCTCCCGCCCGTTCCCCTGCCTCCTCCCGCCCGTTCCCCTGCCTCCTCCCGCCCGTTCCCCTGCCTCCTCCCGCCCGTTCCCCTGCCTCCTCCCGCCCGTTCCCTGCCTCCTCCCGCCCGTTCCCCTGCCTCCTCCCGCCCGTTCCCCTGCCTCCTCCCGCCCGTTCCCCTGCCTCCTAATCCCGCCCGTTCCCCTGCCTCCTCCCGCCCGTTCCCCTGCCTCCTCCCGCCCGTTCCCCTGCCTCCTCCCGCCCGTTCCCCTCCCTCCTCCCGCCCGTTCCCCTCCCTCCTCCCGCCCGTTCCCCTCCCTCCTCCCGCCCGTTCCCCTCCCTCCTCCCGCCCGTTCCCCTCCCTCCTCCCGCCCGTTCCCCTCCCTCCTCCCGCCCGTTCCCCTCCCTCCTCCCGCCCGTTCCCCTCCCTCCTCCCGCCCGTTCCCCTCCCTCCTCTCGCCCGTTCCCCTCCCTCCTCTCGCCCGTTCCCCTCCCTCCTCTCGCCCGTTCCCCTCCCTCCTCTCGCCCGTTCCCATCCCTCCTCTCGCCCGTTCCCCTGCCTCCTCTCACCCGTTCCCCTGCCTCCTCCCACCCGATTCCCACCACTTTCCCGCGACAGGTACGATAGAAGAGAGCACATGTGTACCCTCTCGGTGGATCGAGTTTGTGCATTACTTATTGAAACTAGAAGCGCAATCGGTATAGTAGAAGGCATACCTCCACTACTGGTGTAGTCTAAAAAAAACGGTTAAAAAAAAAAGTATAGTCTGTTTTTCAAGAATTCTAGATGTTTGTGTGGTGTGGACTTCAAGGGTACGTTCCAATCCTAGTTTGTCTCCATAAACGCATCGAAAACATTGGTCTCTCCAGTATGTAAAAAGGGTCTTAAAAGGTCCAAGTGGTCTTGAGCTCTAAAATCTAAATAGTCAAGGGTCCAAGTTGTCTAATCTGTCTGAATGGTGTTAGGGGCTTCAAGGGTGTTGACCGTTTTTACAGCCATTTTTCCCTGCTGTGCAGGGGTTGGGCTTTTTCTTGAGGCAATGTTTTATGGCCGGATGCCCTTCCTGACGCCAACCCTGGTCGCCTCTTACGACACACAGGGATATGGTACACCTATTCTAACCGGGGCATACACCGGGACCAGTACACTGGTACTCATTTCGCCGACCTCAGAAGGATGACAGGCTGAGTCAACCCCCTGGTGTTAGTTAATTCTGCAGCCAATGGGGCTTGAACTCAGGACCCTGGGATCCCAAGCCACCACCCTAACCACTAAGCCAACACCAGGCTGGCTTCAAGGGTGTGTGGGGTCTTAAAGTGTCTTCAGAGTCCAAGGGGTGTTGAAGGATCATAGGGGTCTTAACGTGAACTGCACTGGAGGAGGGGGGTGGGGGTGGTTTGGGAGGCTCCCCTCGGTGTTTTTCACAATTTCTTTCATGATCTCTGGGGATTTTGAATGCTCCTCTCCTGACTTTTTTCTCTCTCTCGGGTCTTGTGCACATTTTGATACCACGTACATCCAAATCCGACTTGCTGTTCAGGAGTCGCATGACGATTAGTCGTCACATGTCCTAAAAAACTGCAACTTTTACATATGTTTATGTACAACAAACACATGTGAATAAGGGGTACATGCATTTGACACTGATGGTGTAAATTAATTCGCCTGTAATTTATTTTTGAGTTTTTTTAGCATGTTGTCAAAGATATACTAAATAATTATAGAAAAACAATAAAATACAAAATGAGAAGGGACTCGGGAGAGCGCATACCTGCACCCCAATGGAGCTAGGCCAAAGCAGCTGGGCTACATCAATATCCAGTCAATCTCAGCCCAAGAGGCCAAAGCAGATCATTGTGACTAAGGAAGTGGCCATCGCACTTGACTGAGTGAAGCTCCCTGACCACGGTGCAATGTTCATCATGGGCACCAAGGGACAAGCACTCTGTTATGAACTGGAAGATGTGGTGCTGTCATAGAGCACCGTTAAGCAAGCTCGGGTAGCCACTTTTGAGGCGGTGGCAACTACAGAGCAGGCTCGGTCCCCCCCCCCCCAGACAGTCCACTTCTCCTCCACTGGGACACCAAACTACTTCCAGATATCGGCGGCATCAAGGAGCATGTAGGTCACGTTGCCATCCTGGCAGCTGGTGGAAAGACAAAGCAACTGCTTGCTGTTGCCAAGATCAGTCATGTGCTGTGTTGCTGTCTCCAGGTGCTGGAGGACTGGAAGCTCAAGCTCAAGCCCATGGTCCAGGGACCTGTCTTCAACATAAGGCTGAGGATGGGTGCCTGCATCCTCATTGAGAAAGCCCTGGACAAGGAGCCTGTCTGGATCGTGTGCCACAATCATGTGTTTGAGATGATGTCAGCAGTATTCTCCATCGCTCTGGGAGCAACCATTGAGTCTGATACGAGGCTCTTCAAACATCTCCAGGAGAGATGACACTACATCAACAAAGCTGATTTGCAGCCCACTGATGACGAGCTCTTTATTGGTATACCCGATGGTCTGCGACAGGAGATGATAGTCTATGCAGATGTGGTTACAGGCAAAACTTCATACAGAATGCACATTGGATGGTTAAGGCCATCTACTCCCTGAAGATCTTCCTGTTCAAGGGCCAGATGAAGTTGACAGTGCATGAGACTGCTGGCCTGACAAACATTTGCCCTTTCATCTGTCTCCATCAATGCCAGCTACTGGCATAAGGCCCCCCCCCCCTCCCAGAGAGAGCTCCACTCAATGACTTCAATCTCCTTGCTCTCCTGCACAAGTACTCTGTGCTTACCATCAGGAAGACAGCAGTCAAGGTGTTTTGTCGCCAATTGTGCTACTTTTCTGAGCAACTCGTGCCCCTCGCCCTCTTCGATGATCGCGTCGACGAGGAGACAAAAGCAGCCATGATGGACAACTTTTCAAATCCCCCAAACCCACAAGCTCTGAAGTGGCTGCAAGGAAAGGTGTATTGATTATTGCACTCCATTGGAGGCATACATCACGAGCCGACTTGAAAATGTTCAGCCTCCTCTCCACAAATAGCCAAGAAGAGGCGAAAGTGTTCTTGTTGAAGCCTCATGCTCTCTGGCCAATGGACCCCACATGCCAATCACTGAACTGAAGGTCAAGGTCAAGCTCCTCAAGGTTGTCAATGACTGCTGAACGGGGAGTTATGCTTGTCCAATCTTACAATACCGTGCTGATGATGACGAGACTCAGAAACAATACCTTCTGCGGCTTGTTACCACTCCAAATAAAGGTGGCTTTGAATATCAAGAAATAATGCCTACGGGTGATGCTTCTTTCTTTTAATCAGATAAACAATGATTCAGTGCTTTGCTAATATTCACTACAACACGTTTATTCTAATCCATGTGCATAATAATGCTGCAGTCATTGTATTGTTGCGGGCCTGCGGGGTCGGGTGAGAAGACCACAAGGTGGGGTAAGCTACTTCGATTCCCACAAGACTCCCCGGAATTGTAGGCCGTCACTCACGGATAATTCCGTGACGCGGCAGGTCGCTTAACCGACCGTGGATGCTAATAACTCAACCGCGTGACCTCGGGTCCTCCCGCCTATGGGTGAATCGGGTTACCGAATTAACCACACGGTTTAACTACCGGGGAACCACACCCTCGGTACGCCTTGTTCGAACCGGATCGGATCTCCTTTCCGGATCGGATGCAACCGAGCGGCACTGCCAAGGACGTACCGGCTGGAAGGAACGGATTGTTGGGAATAAAGACCCGGCTCGACTTAGATTCGAACCATGCTGGACCAATGAGGGAAAAGACAAAGGTGAGCTGGGAACATTTCTACAACAATTATTTATTTACAGCAAGCGAGGAAAAGCATGTGGCACATCAAAGGTTTATTGGGTATGTAATGCAGGGAAAGAGGAGAGGGGTATGGGGGGTGTAACAATTATACAAGCAACTTACAAAAGCAGACACAGTGCAGACTTGACGTGAGATTATTCACAGTAACAACAATAAAAGATCTGCAGGCTTACTTAACAGACAGGTGCCAGCACACTCAGACAAGCACACAGAGAAAGAAACCCAAATGTGAAAAATGGACTTTTACAGTCAGGGAGGGAGGTAGTTGAGGTTATAGTTTTTGGTACCTGGGCGTTTCGGGGGAGGGGATGCTCCGTGGTGTGGCACCAGACAATAGCCGCGTTGTTCTGGCCACAGCCGCACGTGTGGAGATCGTGTTCCGAACAGGATGAGCTTGAGTGGAGAAGGGAGGAGTCCAGAGGGCGAGGATGGAGCAGTAGGTGGAGTCGAGATGCAGGAGGCGGTTCGACGTCATGTGAGTGGAGCCGAGAAACAGGAGGCGGGCTGTCGAGGCGAGATGTGGGCGGAGTCGAGGACAGGAGACACACACACACACACACACACACACACACACACACACACACACACACACACACACACACACACACACACACACACACACACACACACACACACACACACACACACACACACTCTCTCTCTCTACACACACCCAACGGAGGGATCTCTCCGTCTTTTATAGGGCCCGAAGCTCGGGGGAGGGGGCCATGCCGAATCCGACGTCATCGCCCAAGTTGGGCGCTCCGACTGGCTCCGATCCCTCACGTGGTCCGCCAGCCTGGGCCGGGCCTCGTGTAAATGCTGGTGCAGCCCACCCACCTTACTACGTGACTCGCTGCACATGTCTGGTTTCGGGTAGACGCTGGTGCAGGGTTATGGTAGACGAGAGGATATGGGGCAAGTGAGGCAGAAGGCACCGTGGATCGTCACGCTGTGGTAAAGGAGACGAGGGGGCAAGCGAGGCAGAAGGCACCGTGGATCGTCATGCTACACGCTGTGGCAGACCAGACGAGGAAATCGATAAAAATGGCATGCAGAAGGCCCAAATCATATCCAATATACATGTACTAGTAGTAATGCCCAGCGTTGCTCGGGCTAGCAATAAAGCCCGGTGTTGCCCGGGCTTTCTTGCAAATTTCCTGAATAGCTGTTAGGGTTAGCTGTTAGGGTTAGGGTTAGTGTTAGGGTAGCTAACCCTAACCCTAACACTAACCCAAACCCTAACCCTAACCCTAACAGCTTGGCGTAGCGGAGGTAAACGGCGCCCGGGGCAAAGTGGAAATTTGCATCCCCCCCGTAGGCCTTAAACTTGAGTAGATTTAAATGGAAAATCCCATAAGGGATATCGATTTATCGATTTTTTTTTTGAATATCGGAAGTGTTATGGAACAAATTTATAGCCAATGACCTAAGTTGGACCAAAAGCCATAATCGTACCGAATTTGAATGGAATCCGTTGGAGTTTGTGAAAATGCATCAAAACGAATTTTGAGGGGCCTCTTAAGGAAGACAATAATATCTTTGGTCAAATCATACGTCATAATCATAACAATATCATATGTGCCAAATCTTGTTTCATTTCATGCAGTAACAAAAATCTGATGGTGGAACAAAGAAAGGGGCGTGTCGAAATATTAATATAGATGATGCATCAAATTGAAGATAATTGCATTCTGATCATCTGTATATGTCTAACAGTGTCGTACATTAAATCTAAATGAAATTATATACATTATCTGCCTAACAGAAACTTTCCTCTCCCAAGACGTGTCTGACTCCCAAGTATCTCTCCCTGGTTACTCCCTCTTACGGTATGACAGACCTGAGCCTCGTCCTGGTGGAGGTGTTACTCTCTTCATCAAAGACTCTATTCCTCACTCTCCCTGCACTGCTCTCACTCCCCCACACCCCCAGGAATACCTCTGGCTTCGGCTTCCCCTCCACTCCCACCTCATGTTTATATGTGTACTGTACCGTCCACCGAACAGTGATGACTCCATCTACACCTCACTCTCCGAAAACATGGACCATCTTCTATCTTCTCATCCAAACTCTCTCTTCCTCTTATGTGGCGACTTCAATTGTCATCACGCCAGTTGGCTAGGTGTGGGTACCTCTCTCACCTGCCATGGGACATCAGCAAAAGCTTTCTGTGACTCATTGGGACTGACTCAATCGGTCAACTTCCCGACCCGGATCTCAACCAATGGTACTCCATCTCTTCTGGATCTGATTTTGACAAATTTCCCTGACAATATCTGCTGCTCTTCCTTCGCTCCAATTGGTTCTTCTGACCACGTCCTTATTAAAGTGGACATCTCTCTGGCTGTTATCAGAGAACCACCTCACCGCCGTCGAGTCTGGCATTTCACTCAAGCCGACTGGCAGGGTCTCCGAGCAGCCATCAAACTTACAGACTGGTCTCCTATCACTACTTTCTCAAACATCAACTCATCCTGGGAGATTCTTTCAAAGAAACTTGCTCTCCCTCATGCACAGATTTATCCCCTCTCGTGTTCCAGTTGTCTTACCCTTCCTCCCGCCCTTGGTTTACTGAAGCTTGTGGCGAGGCAGTTGTCCTGAAACAACTTGCCTTTGCCTCATGGAAAGCAAACCCAACTGAGGAGCAATCTCAGTTCTTTCCACAAAGCTCGGAACAAGTGTGTAGCTACCCTCAGGAGAGCCAGAAAACAACATCTTTCTCATCTCAGAGTCTGAACTCTCAAACCTCTCTCCCTCCTCAAAATCCTGGTGGCGTTTAATCAAATCTGTTTCTGGTGTATGTTCCCCCTCCCATCCCTCCCTTACCTCAAATGGCCGCACTGCTGATTCCACACGTGATAAAGCTGAATGTCTAAACTCGGTGTTTGCAGCTAAATCTTGTGTCCCAAACCCATCACTATCTCTACCCACTTTACCCAGTCGCACCCAACTGTCCCTGGACTCTGTATCCTTTTCTCCTGACAAGGTGGAGAGCTTGCTTTCAAACCTCGAGTGAGATTCTGCAACCGGTCCAGACGGCATCAGCCCACGTGTCCTCAAAGCCTGCTCTTCTGCTCTTGCTCACCCTCTCTCTGTTCTATTCACCCTCTCATTTTCCCAACGTCATCTGCCATCTGCTTGGAAATCTGCTAACATCACTGCCCTGCATAAAAAGGTGCAAAAACAGATCCCTGTAACTATAGACCAATCAGCCTTCTCCCAATCATCAGCAAGGTTATGGAATCCATCATCGCTTCAGACATGAAATCCTTCCTCTTCTCCAATGGCTTGATTTCCAATCATCAATTTGGTTTCAGACCAGGTCACTCTACCCTAGATATGCTGCTACTGCTCTCCCATCAATGGATGGAGGTCCTCAATGCCAGACAGGAAATCCGAGCCGTATCCCTGGACATATCACGTGCTTTTGACACAGTCTGGCACCCTGCCCTACTCACCAAACTCTCTGCCCATGGTATTCAAGGCCATCTCCACTCATGGCTCGCAGACTTCCTCTCCTGTCGCAGTCAACGTGTGGCCCTAAATGGAGTTCTTTCATCCCCTCTTCCTGTGCAGGCTGGAGTTCCTCAAGGTAGCGTTCTGGGCCCTGTTCTTTTTCTGGTTTTCATCAATGATCTCTCGGACTCTCTGGAAAATCCTCTATTTCTCTTTGCCGATGACTCAACCCTCTGCCGTACCATCTGTCATCCCTCAGCCCGGCAAGCAGCAGCTTCTTCGCTCACTGCAGATCTGGATAAAATCACAAACTGGTCCAACACGTGGAACATGTCTTTCAATCCAGACAAATCTCACACTCTCACTATGTCTCTTCGAGAGGAGCGTTTTACAAAACCCCCCATCCACTTTCTCAACAATCCTCTGGAAGAAGTCTTTTCTTTCAAGCTTCTGGGTCTCACTATCTGCCATGACCTTTCCTGGGAAAGTCACATTTCCAACCTTGCCTCAAAAGCCAGTCGCCGACTGGGAATCCTCCGTCGTGCAAAGTCCTTCCTCGGCCCTCTTGAGCTCCTGACCACTTACAAAGCTTTTGTCCGTAGCCTGATGGAGTACTGCTCTCCCCTCTGGGCTGGTGCTCCTGCCTCCCACCTTTCTCGACTTCACGCTGTCGAAACCAGGGCTTTTAAGATCATTGGCATCTCCCGCAATGAAGCTGAGTCTTTGGGCCTCTCACTCAATCACCGCAGGTTGGTCGGTGGTCTTTCTGTCTTCTACCGACTCCTCTCCAGCCTTGCCCCCCCTGCTCTCTCTGCGATTTGTCCCAACCACATTTCCACAGGGCGCTCAAGGTCCGCCAACAACCCCCTTCTGGTAAAACTACCAAAATCACGAATCACTGCTCATCTTCACTCTTTCATTCCTCTTTTTCCCGCCTTTGGAATAAACTTCCTCACTCTATTCTTTCCCATTCTTCCCTTCAGGCTTTCAAAACAGCTGTTCACCACCACCTCTTATCTTCCCCCATCCAAATCCTCGATCTTTTCTACCCCCGATAATCCACCCAAGCCCACTTCCTTCAATTCTCCTGCTTTCCTTCCTGAAAGTCCCTTTAATGTCCATCTTCCCCTCGCCATGTTCCCCGTCCCATCCCCATCCCTCTCCCTTCCACAGTTCACCTGTGTCTGTTCCCCAATGTTTTGTCCCTTCCACTCCCGCCCCTCTTGTCTCATGCCTCCTTGCTGTGAGTTGTGTGTTAGCTCTCATACGAGCCTCGACCAAGGTATACAAAAAAAAAAAAAAAAAAAAAAAAAATTTGAATATATATTCCCTATCTTTCGAATAAACACAAAATCAACACTCTGTATTCCTCAATGAATATATTTGACATTAGATGAATTTTATTGCAGGTGCAGACTATTTAATGATAGTGAGAAACGGTTTTAATTACCTTATATTTCTTGAAATTTGATAGGCCATGGGCCAGATATGGCCAGAACATGGGTCAGCAAACTCCGAATGACAAAACGCTTGTCATTTTTTTATGGCAATGCCTGTTTCTACTTCCTAAAGGAGATACCAGGTAACTTCAGCCAGATATGCGAAAAAGTGTTCAACATCCTGCCGAAGTCAGGTGACGTGTTTAGCACAGATAGCTACGTACCCAGCTCTGTGAAGGCAATGGAACGACTGAGGAGAGGATCCGGGGACAAACTGATTCTGAAGAGGGGAACCGCTAAAAAACCTGCAGTTCTTCTTGAGCAATGATGAGAACAAGCAACAGTTCATTGAACTCCTCACTTGACTCTGTAGCCAAGACGCATATGCCAGCAAGTTACACGGGAGGAAGGTATCTTGTGGCGGATCAGCATATCTACTGACATCTGAAGACCGTCTGTCAACGTGTAACAGAGAACTGAACACACTAAAATCCACTCAAGAAGAAACTGATTCTCGAATCATTCTGTATTGCGAGTATGCCAGGAGTCAGTTCTAAGTACAGCCACATCAGGGTGAAGAGTCCAGATAGTGATATATTTTTCATCCTCATGCACTACGCTGCAACTATGACAGATGTGACGATCTTGCTTGACACAGGTACCGGGAACAAGAAGAGGCTTATCGACGTGACCGAAATTGCCCATGGTTATTCTACACAGCATTCAACAGGAATAATGGCTCTTCATGTATTCAGTGGCTGCGACTCGACCAGCGCTTTCAAGGGTCTAGGCAAGGTGAAGCCAATGAAGATCCTTTCTAGGCTGCCCAAGTTTGTACCAGTTCTAGCTAGATTAGGAGACACGTGGGAAGTACCCGACGACCTGATGGATGACCTGGACGAGTTCACCTGTGCGTTATATGGAAGACCTCGTACTCGGAGCATCGATGAGTTGCAGTTCATGAAAATGAATGAGCTGTATGCGAAAGATGATGACCATCTCTCCCGTTCGAGCACAGTTGATATGGGCACTCTCCCTCCATGCAAGAAGAGCCTGGAGCAACACATCCGGAGAGTCAACTTCCAACTTGGCATTTAGAAAAGAGCCCATGTTGCAAATCTTGAGATCCCTGAGCCAAATGATGGACATGGGTGGATTTTAGTTGAGGGGAAGCTGGAGCCTCTTTGGTACGAGGGAGGGGTCCTGCCACAGCAGTTGGCAGACATCGCTGAAGATTCAGCGAACATCAATGACTCGGACTCAGACTCGGACATGGACATTCCAGATGAATCGGACTATCTTAATGGAAAGCTCAAAGTCTGACAATGAGTAGGATTAGTTGCGATTCACGTTAACGACAGCAACATTCATTTATATTGGAGTATACTTCTGTTTTGAATTGTTTAGAATATATGTTGTATTTAAATACTTACATGTTTGAGATTTGGTTATGTTATTTAGTTCCGTGAATATTGTATGCAATATGATGCGGATATAATGCAAATATAAACACTTTTATTCACTTTGAAACGTATGCTTTCTGCAGTCTGCATTGGCACTGTAAGTTGTAGATGTATGTTTGGAAATATGATGGATGAATCTTCTTCTTCTTTCGGCTAGCTCCCGTTAGGGGTCGCCAGAGCGGATCAACCGTCTCCATTTCGCTCTATCCTCCACATCTTCCATTGACACTCCAACCACCCGCATGTCCACCCTCACCGTATCCATGAACCTCTTCTTTGGCCTTCCTCTTCTCCTCCTGCCTGGCGGCTCCATCTTCAACATCCTTCTCCCGATATACTCCGCTTCCCTCCTGTGCACATGTCCAAACCATCTCAATCTCACCTCTCTCACTTTGTCTTCAAACCGTCCTACCTGCGCTGTCCCTCTAATATACTCATTTCTTGTACTATCCATCCTCGTCACTCCCAACGAGAATCGCAGCATCTTTAACTCTGCCACCTCCAGCTCCGCTTCCTGTCTTTTTGTTAGTGCCACCACCTCCAAACCATACAACATAGCTGGTCTCACTACTGTCTTGTATACTTTCCCCTTCACTCTTGCAGCTACCCTTCTGTCACAGATCACTCCTACAACTCTTCTCCAACCACTCCATCCTGCCTGCACTCTCTTTTTCACTTCTCTCCCACACTCTCTGTTACTTTGGACAGTTGATCCCAAGTATTTAAACCAATCCACCTTCCCCAGCTCAACTCCTTGCGACTGCACCATACCACCACCCTCCCTCTCATTTACGCACATGTACTCCGTCTTACTCCTACTGACTATCATTCCCCTGCTCTCCAGTGCGTACCTCCACCTCTCGAGGCTCGCCTCAGCCTGCTCCCTACTCTCCCAACAGATCATGATGTCATCCGCGAACATCATAGTCCATGGAGACTCCAGTCTGATCTCGTCCGTCAACCTGTCCATCACCATTGCAAACAGGAAAGGGCTCAATTGGTGCAATCCCACTTTTACCTCAAACCGGTCCGTCATTCCTACCGCACACCTCACCGCTGTCACACTGTCCTCATACATATCCTGCACGATCCTCACGTACTTCTCCACCACTCCCGACTTCCTCATACAATGCCACAACTCCTCTCTTGGCACCCTATCATAATTTTTCTCAAAATCCACAAACACACAATGTAACTCCTTCTGACCTTCCCTATACTTCTCCATCAACATTCTCAAAGCAAACATTGCATCAGTGGTGCTCTTTCCTGTCATAAACCCATATTGCTGCTCACAGATCGTCACCTCTCTTCTCAACCAAGCTTCCACGACTCTTTCCCACACCTTCATGGTGTGGCTTAAAAACTTTATCCCTCTGTTATTTCCACAGCTCTGCACATCACCCTTATTCTTGAAAATCGGAACCAGTACACTTAATCTCCACTCCTCCGGCATCCTCTCGCTTTCCAAGACTTTATTAAACAATCTGGTTAACAACCCCACTGCCATCTCTCCTAAGCACTTCCATGCCTCCACTGGTATACCATCTGGGCCAACCGCCTTTCCACTTTTCATCTTCTTCATAAAAGTCCTCACTTCATCCTTACTGATCCACCCCACTTCTAGATTCACTATCTCCACCTCTTACAACCTTCTCTCTCTCATTTTCTTCATTCATCAGCTCCTCAAAGTACTCCATCCACCTTCTCAACACACTCTCCTCGCTCGTCAGCACATTCCCATTTGCGTCCTTTATCACCCGAACCTGCAGCACATCCTTCCCAGCTCGGTCCCTCTATCTTGCCAATCGGTATAAATCCTTTTCCCCTTCTTTTGTATCCAACTTCTCATACAGCTCGTCATGTGCCTTTTCCTTGGTCTTTGCCACCTCTCTTTTTGCCTTTCGCCACCACTCCTTGTACTCCTGCCGACTTTCTTCATCTCTCTGACTATCCCACTTCCTTTTCGCCAACCCCTTCTTCCTTATACTTTCCTGTACTTCCTCGTTCCACCACCAAGTCTCCTTATCTTCCTTCCTCTGTCCAGATGTCACAACAAGTACCTTCCTAGCTATCTCCCTCACCACTTCTGCTGTAGTTGCCCAATCATCCCACCCATCTTTACCACCATCCAACGCCTGTCTCATCTCCTCCCTAAATTTCACGCAACAGTCTTCCTCCTTCAGCTTCCACCATCTGGTCCTTGGTTCAGCCCTCACTCTCTTCCTCAACCTCACCTCTAAAGTCATCCTGCAGACCACCAATCGATGCTGTCGAGCTACACTCTCCCCTGCCACCACCTTACAGTCACTAATCTCTTTCAGGTTGCATCTCCTGCTTCAGATGTAATCCACCTGTGTGCACTTTCCTCCACTCTTGTATGTCACCCTGTGTTCCTCCTTCTTCTTGAAATACGTATTTACCACTGCCATTTCCATTCTTTTTGCAAACTCTACCACCATTTGCCCTTCCACATTTCTCTTGTTGAGACCGTACCTCCCCATCACCTCCTCATCCTCTTTATTCCCTTCCCCAACATGCCCATTGAAATCTGCTCCAATCACCACTCTTTCATCCTTGGATACACTCTCCACCACTTCATCTAACTCACTCCAGAAATCTTCTTTATACTCCATCTCACACCCCATATGTGGGGCATATGCACTGATGACATTCATCATCACCCCTTCAATTTCCAACTTCACACTCATCACTCAGTCAGACACTCTCCTCACCGCCAATACCCTCTTGACATAATCTTCCTTCAGGATTACCCCGACACCATTTCTCCTCCCATCCACACCATGGTAGAACAGTTTGAAACCACCTCCAATGCTCCTAGCTTTACTCCCCATCCACTTGGTCTCTTGTACACACAGTATGTCCACCTTTCTTCTCTCCATCATATCAGCCAACTCTCGCCCTTTGCCAGTCATCGTCCCAACATTCAGAGTTCCAACTCTCACCTGCACACTTCTACCCTTCCCACTCTCCCACTGCCTCCGGACTCGCCTTCCCCGTCTCCTTCTCCTTCGCCCAGCAGTAGCACAATTTCCACTGGGACCCTGCTGACCACCGGTACCGGTGGCGGTCGTTGGTATCCCGGGCCTCGACCGATCCGGTATGGAAATTCGTTTTGTTGTCCGCATAATGATTTGGCATAGGTTTTTATGCCGGATGCCCTTCCTGACGCAACCCTGGTCGCCTCTTACGACACACAGGGATATGGTACACCTATTCTAACCGGGGCGTACACCGGGCCCAGTACAACTGGTACTCATTTCGCCGACCTCGGAAGGATGACAGGCTGAGTCAACCCCCTGGTGTATTAATTCAGTGTCCCAACGGGGCTTTAACTCAGGACCTTTTGGGTCCCAAGCCACTGCCCTAACCACTGTGCCAACACCAGACTTGTATGATGGATGAATATGGGAAGAAATATGAAGGATAATGAAATCATGCACGTAAAATATTCTTGTATTATAGGTAACTGACATGATCTGGATTATGGAGATATAGACTGGAAATGTTTATGTGCAATGAAATATTTTGTAGTTTGGTAATGCTGATGGTGGCCATCTTGGATTTTTTGGTTGCTTTCAAACTATACTATTAAATAATATTTTGTGTGGTATTATAACTAATTCTCTGTAATCATGGTAATAGTTTGTCAAGTAATGTTCCATAAAAGTGACCACAAATGTGTATTTTGTCAAAATGTGGTTGATTGAAAACATTATTTGTCTGAATACCCATTTGATGCTTATTGTGTGATAACGTTGTATATTTTCATAATAGTTGCTTGATATTTTCGAAAAATGAAATGTAATTAATACCGTTTCTCACTGTCATTGAATAGTTTGTACCTGCAATAAAATTCATATAATGTCAAATATATTCATTGAGGAATACGGAGTGTTGATTTTGTGTTTATTCAAAAGATAGGGAATATATATTGAAATGTATTTAATTTCATTTAGTTTTAATGAACAACACTGTTACACATATACAGATGATCAGAATGCAATTATCTTCAATTTGATGTATCATACATGTATATTGGATATGATTTGGGCCTTCTGCATGCCATTTTGATTCCATCCGTAAATTGAATTTGACGCAAATCGATAAGTATAATTTTAGGGTACCCCTGTTCAAAAGGTCAAAACAGGTAGTGCATCCCAAAATTTCCAATGTTAACATTCATATTCGTGTTCAGTATATACAGGGGATTCAGAAAAACATAGGTTTGTTGAGGGGGGGGGGGGTTGCACTGTGGCCATATCTGGCCCATGGCCTATCTGTTGTATGCATGTGGTTCTGAGAACCGCAACAGTATTTTGAAGTAAAACATCAAAAAATTTCATTTTTTTTAATTTAAAAAGAAAATGTGCAAACTGTAGTGACCTCTAAATATTTTCCAATCTGTTCAATATTTTGTTGCATGTAGACTTTTACAGGGTGGAGCAGAGAAACGGGAGATTTAAAAAACCGATTTCCGCTATGGCAACATGACTGATCCATGGCAGTCATGACTATGGCAACATTGCAAGTTTTTTGACTGATCAACTAGCTACAAGGTTTTCTCAAGTTAATGAGGCCGATTGGTTTCTTCAAGATGGCATGACATCTCATACTGTCAGAGTGTCAATGGCCGCCGTGTGACTACTTTTTCATAACCACATCATCTGCAGGAATAGTGATATTATTTGGCCTCCAAGGTCGCCCAGATCTGTCACAATGTGGCGTTTTTTATGGGGGGTACTTAAAAAGCAAAGTATACACTCATCGCCCACACAATATTTAAGAGCTGAAAGAACAACTTTGTCAAGAAATTGCCGGAATGTCTTTGGAGATGCTACGCCCCGTCATGGGAAACACGCGGGGAAGACTAGAGGAATGCCTGTGCAGAGACGGAGGTCACCTTGAAGATGTGATATGTCATGGGTGCAGCCTTGTGGAGAAAGGCCCCAAAATATAGAAGTGAGAAATGTCTCTCTCTGCACCAGTAGTCAAGGAGCTATTTCCCATATAGGCCTTAAAATAAGGTCTTGCTCAACCTACACCACATACAAGGTCTGAATGCATATTATGTTAGGGCAACCTCTCCTGAGCAGATTTAGGGTGGGTGTCACTTCAAATTGTGGTATAGCATTTTTTCTACAGGCCATTTTGTATAGTGGGGGTCAAATGTAGTTTTTTCCCATCAATGGGAGAATGTGATCCATGGTGGGTTGCTTTCGTCGATTGTATCTTTTGAACTGGTTCATTCCAATTATTATACAATGCATGGATATAAAGAGAAGAGATTGGTGCATACATATAAATCAGTCAGTGAAGTATTAGTCAAAATTCATATGTAGAATCCCATAACGCAACAAACATGTTGTAGAATTCACCTGGCAAATCGAAAAAGTGTGTTTGTGGTTTTGTATTTCTCTGTTTGCTGAATGTCTGTTGAATGCATAATTAATTTTTGTGCCATTCTCTGTACAAAATGTATTATTTGTGATCTTGAGACAGTTTGCCTGTTAAATATACGTAGCTTGACCGCGTTGGCAAAGAACGTATCCTAAATCATCTATGGTTTGCACATGTACCATTTTGAAGAGTAATGACTTTCTGCTGATTGTTATAATAACATTTCTTTTCATTTCAGGTAGTTGAACAGTTCCAAAAGTACCTGGACGTTCATCTTGAAGTATCTTGACCTGTTACTAATTTGTCTTCTGGGCTACAGACTGCAATCTGTGAGGGATTAAACCTCGTATGATTTTGTAGATTTTATGGAGACATGGATGACGATACCAGCAGTGCTTGCGTGCTTCCTGTTTTGCCACCACGAAAACGGAGAAAGAGAATAAACTATGACAAATGTGTACTCTGTCAAGAAGATTCACAGGATGTTCTTCGAAAGGGACAGAGCACTTCCATAGAGAGGCTCGTTTCTGCACTGCAGTGCAGGCAAGATGAGCGTTATGAGCGACTGCTTCCAGATTTACAGAGACTACAGACCATGGATGTATTCTGGCATTCAAATTGCTACAAGTCCTGCACTAGCAAACACAATCTCGATATTACTGCGAAGCGAAGAGGACCATCTCTGTCGCCGTCTGAAGTTTCGGGATCGGATACGATGGACGCAGATCAGCTAGGGAGACGGTCCAGATCACAGTCGAGTCTTGTAGACTGGTCAAAGTGCATGTTCTGCAAGAATAGGTCCCACAAAAAAGTGACAGAAATGCTGAATGCTAGCACATTTGAAGTGTGTCAATCTATCAAGGATTCTGCTGAAGCTTTAGGCGATGAAGATATGTTGCATATAATCCGTGGAGTAAACGGTGACCTTGTGGCAGCTGAAGCAAAATATCACAAAGTATGCTTTTCAAAGTACACCAGTAAGTCAAACATCAAACATCGCACTTTTAAGGCCAGCGAAAATGAAGATCAATACACCAGCGCTTTCCGGGACTTAATTGATGGCCTTAAAACAGATTTGAAGCATGGCAAGGCATAAGATATGCGCAATCTTCTCGAAAAATATCAACGTCTTCTAGTAACACACGGTGTTGACCACGAAAAGGCCATCAAATACACAAAGCAGCATTTGAAGCTCAGATTGATGCGGCATTTTGGCGATGAGGTGGTATTCCACCAGCCCCGAATTAGAGAGCAATCAGAACTGATGTATACAAGCTCAATATCACTGCAAGATGTTCTGAATGCAGCCTTCAAAAAAACATTTGAGCCCCATGAAGACGAAGATTCTTCCGCTGATGAACAAGTTTTGCATCAGACAGAACGCACTAAACTTCTGTATCGTACTGCGATGCTGATCAGAGGGGATATTGCTGAATGCAATGGTATTCCTGTCAAGCCTTTGAACACGGATGATCTGAGTCTCATCACAGCGAAATCACTTGTACCAGACAGTGTATACTGGTTCTTACGCTGGGTAATTTCGGCTGATGATAGTGACAATGCTGGGAACTTTCTGGCAGAATGCAAGAATCAATCGGACGAGAGGAAGGTCATCATGGTGGCGCAAGATCTACTTCATTGCTCGTCGCATGCACGTGTTAAGACTCCGAAGCACACCAGTCTCGCCATGGCAGTTCGTCACATAACTGGTTCAAAGGAACTGATAACATTGCTTAACCAAATGGGCCACTGTTCGTCCTACGATGAGATAGATGCTATTGACACCGGACTGGCAAAGGAGATTCTGGCTAAAACAGAAGAAATGGGAGTTGTCATTCCATCGAACATCTGTTCTGGTGTCTTCATCCATATGGCTGGTGACAATAATGACATTAATGAGGAGATTAATTAATTAATTAATGAGGAGATAATTCAACCTTTTATTTTTATTTTTATTTTTTGTATACCTTGGTCGAGGCTCGTATGAGAGCTAACACACAACTCACAGCAAGGAGGCATGAGACAAGAGGGGCGGGAGTGGAAGGGACAAAACATTGGGGAACAGACACATTAGGTGAACTGTGGAAGGGAGAGGGATGGGGATGGGACGGGGAAAATGGCGAAGAGAAGATGGACATTACAGGGACTTTCAGGAAGGAAAGCAGGAGAATTGAAGGAAGTGGGCTTGGGTGGATTATCGGGGGTAGAAAACATCGAGGATTTGGATGGGGGAAGATAAGAGGGGGTGGTGAACAGCTGTTTTGAAAGCCTGGAGGGAAGAATGGGAAAGAATAGAGTGAGGAAGTTTATTCCAAAGGCGGGAAAAAAGAGGAATGAAAGAGTGAAGATGAGCAGTGATTCGTGATTTTGGTAGTTTTACCAACCTTTATGGATGGAGAAAGACCCAGCACCAAAAGGTCTTGTAGAGCTTCGCACTTGCCATTGCGCCAAGAGTGCCTGTCGTCGGTCTGTTTGCACGTGTAGGGTGAATGGACTTTCGTGTACCGAGGCCTGCTCATGCATGGCTGAAAGCTGCGAGAACCCTTCAAACATGTTAGAGGATGACGACGATGATGAAGCTGAGGACTAGACTTCTTAATTATGCCATGTTGGACACATTTAGATTTGCACTGATTGAGTGTCATTAATCAGTGAAGTGTTGTGTGTGTGCTCTCAGGAGAACAATGTAAAGTCCATATATGTATATCTGTCCACTGTACATTTATCACTTGAATCACAATCTCGAGTAAATCGGATATGGTGACTAAACTTGCTAGGATTGTAAAAATTGAGGTACGTAGTATTATCTCGTATATCAGAAGGGCTAGTGCATATCAATAATGTTGCAGTATTGACCGCATTTGTCCAAAGGGCCACCCACCCCCCCCCCGCCGACCCCCCCCATGAAGCCACCTTTTTCTGGAATTGAGTCACATATGTATACTGGAAGAATATCAATACGACGCAGTGGTCGTTGGTTTATTGTGTATTTGTGCAACAGATATTTTGATACTTTGGTGTCAAATTTTCATTAGAGAATTACTGAGAATGCTTCTCTCCATATTATTTGGATTCCATGTACACGTTCTGAATATTACCCCACCCATAGCAACTCGAATCTATATGTAGTATAATCCATTCTCATTCCATCCATGTATATCATGTCAAATTTGAGCGACTAGTTAGGAAAATACAGTCGTTTAAATGAACCCACCTCTCAACCTTGTTCTCATATTGGTGTGAAAACTTGATTTGACCCCCACTATACAAAATGGCCTGAATAAAAAAACGTATACCACAATTCGAAGTGACACCCACCGGAGAAATGCTCCAGAGAGGTTGGTGTAACAGAATATGCAAACAAACATTGTATATGGTGTGGGTTGAGAAAGACCTTTTTCCCCTCGGTCTTGCTCCTGGCCTACAGGATTCAAGCCCCTGAAAAATCTCATGTCACCATGTTGAGTGGATGTCGTAAGAAGAAGACTACTTAATTAACAGTGGTTCCAAATAAAATGGTTGAGATCTGCGACCATTAGCTTGCGATAGATACCAATGTGTATCTGGAGTGTAATGTCCTTTTAAGCAGGAGATGAGTAGCCAGGCTTGACATGCTTGAGTGCTGTAGGAAAAGCATGGCATCGATGAGGATCAAGGCGACGTCAAGCTGAGATGGCCAGTGGCTGCAACCGCAGCCCATTCCAAGGATGGCGTCGTGAGAAACGGCCAATCAAGTCGGCACACTCCAGGAATGCATCTCCATTACGATAAATGTACATTGGTGTCGTTAAGCCAAACTCAACAAACAGGCTGAATGCATGAACAAAATTGATATAAAGGGGGATTTTCAAATCTGAGTTCTACAATAGTATAGTAAAGAAACATTGTGGATTTGATTGGATAAGATGATTGCTGTGAATCAATGAAATTTTTGGTATTAAAAAAAACAACAAAGAAAAACCCCAGTTATTATTCAGCTCTTTTGAAATTGCTTTGATAATGTTTCTGCAATGACAAAACAATAAGAACCCTGAAAGGGGAATTCCATCATGAAAAGCAGGCTGCATATTATTGTAAAAATTGGATTCTGGAAAGAGGAGGATAATAGTTCACATACGATCCCCCTGAGAAGTAAACTGGGCTATCCCACAACTGGGGTGAAATTGAATCAAGTTCACTAAATTAATCTTTAAAGCTTGTTTCATCATAAATTATGTTAATGGTCGTTCTTAACAAAACATTTGAAAGTGATGGTGATACTTGTCCATTGGGAGTTGAATTGTATTTCAAATGGGAACTTGAATGCTGAATCCCTCTTTGTACTGTGCTGTCGTATTGTGTGGTTTAGCCCACTTTGTCAGCAGCTCAATTATAGTCTTCACTACTCCTGTAATGCATATCATGTACACATCTTAGGACTGGAGATGGCTTCACTTCCCTCAACGTCCGTTTTCACTGCACCTCCACCTCCCTCGCTTCCAGTGGGTCCAGCACGATCTTCACCACACCTTGTTGATGAACTTGAAGCAACCTTTGAGGTGAAGCTGGGAGAAAACTGGATCCCTTGGTTTTGTTTATGTGAATGTATGTTTGTTTTGAGAAGAGTTTGAGTCTCAAGGAATCTTCTGAAGTAGCAATCCACCAGGTGATGCTTTTTTGCATTAAATGCTTTGTGTATCAATGCACGTTGGTGTCGTTCAGCCAAACTCAACAAACAGGCTGAATGCATTAAAAAAATGTATGTATATATATATATATATATATGAGGGGGATTTTCAAATCTGAGTTTGTTATGAGCAAGACCTGCTCTGAAACTCATGGATTAGCTTGTACATGTATTGTTTGTAGGCAAGGACATTTGTCCAACATGCCACGCAGTTCACTTTGTTCCAAACATACAACATATTGTTTCAGCCATGGCTCATTCCGGCTACCTGTTTTGAGTCCTGCAGGTCGTGTCAAAATGACCAATTTTCACAACCCCGAGTAAGTTCCTGGGCCTGTTTGCCATGTTACAATACTCGTAGGGACCATAGAATCAACCCGAGGAAGAGCCGATAGGTGCTCACGGCCTTTCAAATCCAGTTACTCGTCCACTAAGCTTTGTCACAATCTGGCCACAACTTTTGAAGTAATGCTGTCTATCATTGGTCTCATCTCTCAATGGTGAAGAATCTGTTGAAAAATTATTGAATATGGATCTTCACCAAAATCTAATCAATTAGTCCTTGTCAAACATCCAACGTGTCCACAAAATTTCGTCTGAATCTGTCAACTTTTTGAGATATCCTGCTCACAGACAGGGGTGAAAACAACCTCGGTCCATCTTTGGTGGCAGAGGTAAAAATCATCTTATTAACCCCTACTAGATACACACCCTCGAATAAACCAAACAAATAACAGCAAATTCCTTAATTATTCTTGTTTTATGATTCGGGCTCTCATTCATTAGATGAATACAGTACAGTACAGGGAAATGCACAATGTTGGGAGGTTGTTATCAAACCGTTGTTGTCAAAGTCGTGCAGGAGTTCTGATGCATCGATCGGTGTGACAGTGGTTGATTCTCGGTGTAACCGCTCCACCTCAATCAGGCATTGCATGGAGAAAAACTCTGCTCCATTGCAACATTCTTCGAAGTCCCTTGCTCTGGCGATTTCAACCGTTTTCGGCTCTCCACAACCAGGCATTAAAAAGCTCTGCACATTCCGTTCTCAGCTCTGAGAACTTGGCCATTAAAAGCTCTTCTCTCAAAGCTAACCTCAGTTAATTGTATTATTCTTATTCTAAACAAATATTAAGGACATTACAGAACGATACTGAGCAGTTTTATTAACCACTAAGAATCATTCCCACAACAATGTAATACTTCACTGCACTTTTGGCTCTCGTTATCAAAATGAGTTAAAAAGATAAGAGTGGTTGTATCTTCAAGGTCTTGTTTTTATCGACAAGAAATAGAGTGCTATTTATAGTGTGATAGTGTATGCACTCATATTTGGATCCACAAATCCAGGAACGCATCAGGCCACAGGTGTGGTGCTTCATGATGTGGCACCCATCTCCATTACTGTGGAGGAAGAGGTGAAATAACCTTAACAAGGCGAGAGATATAGGTTGAAGTCAGTTGGGGATGGTTTACCGACATATTAAAAAGTATCCTCAGGGACAGTTGGGTTAATACATCATTTGTTTGTGGGGATGTTTTACGTTTTCTATTTACCCAACCCCTGTCCCCGACAGGCCTGCTGTGCTTCCCTTGTAAGCCAGGATTATGTGAACAGCACAGACCAGGAGGAGATCCGAACAGGTAAGGAAATTAAGTGTGTGTGTGTGTGTGTGTGTGTGTGTGTGTGTGTGTGTGTGTGTGTGTGTGTGTGTGTGTGTGTGTGTGTGTGTGTGTGTGCGTGCGTGCGTGCGTGCGTGCATGCGTGCGTGCAAAAAAAAAATATATATATATATATACATATATATATATACATATATATATATACATATATATATATATATATATATACATACATATATATATATATATATACATACATATATATATATATATATATATATATATATATATATATATATATATATATATATATATATATATATATATATATATATATATATATATATATATATATATATATATATATATATATATATATATATATATATATATATATATATATATATATATATATATATATATATATATATATATATATATATATATATATATATATATATATATATATATATATATATATTGCACGCACGCATGCTTTTTGAGGGAGAAAAAATGAGGATGGAGGAGGGGGAGGGGATATTGTAGTGTCTGTCCTGTCCATCACACTATCTCCTAAACAGTTATGCATAAATTCACCAAATTGATAGTTATGATCACCATGTGGAAAGAAGGTGCGAGAGCAGTATCATATTTGGCTCTGCCCCCTCAGGTGGGATCAAAACGTCAAATCCCCAAAATTGTAATTACAGGCACATTACGAAACATTTTCTAAATACAACTTTGTACACGCAATCAACATTGGGGGTGCATGAAATATGTAATTGGTTTTTGGATTCGACCCCCCCCCCCCCCCGGTTCATGCCTCAGGGGATGGGGACTTTGGGTCACAGGGGTTGAAATGGGGAAAATACAATTTAACTCAAAATTTGATATTGGGTCATTCCTGGTGGAACTTTTTGACATCTTTCAACTTTACTTTAGGTGGTAAGCGTGGGGATTTTCAATGGCGCACCATCAACTTCGCTCTGGATTAGATTATGGTTTTCTCACTTTTGTCTTCTTTCTTTCTTGGGAGCTGTGCTTTGTGCAGGGATGTAAATCAATATGTGTTTGATACATGCTCCAATGACCTGAATTTGCTTATCTCTTTGTGGTGTACTTGCTTGAAAGATGTCATCCTCTGTTCGATACCTGGCGAGGTCAAATTTAACTCGACTGCACTGAAGTGCAGTCAGCACAAGGTGCTGCATCTTGAAGTTATTTACATGGTGGTAGTCCAAAGTAAACTGTCCCATCTACTTTCACATTGAGAGCTAACCCTTAAATACCGGGTTAATTTGTTATTTCACATTTCAAAAGGTTAGCATTGATGTTTTGAGTGCCGTCACTCTGGATATCCACAATTTCCATTGGAAAATCTATCCTCCTTGCACTTGTTCGATTGAAATGTCATTTATTGTGTTCAGGTGTGGAGCAGGCCGTGTCCAGGTTTATAGAGGTTGCACGACAGGTGGAGATGTTTTTCCTTCAGAAGAGGTTGCAACTGAGCTCGTCACGCCCAGACCTGCTCGTTCGAGAGGTTTGTAGATCCTCCAGCACTGATCTTGAATGTTACCAGCAACTTTGGTTCTTTTCTATTGCATTGTGACCATAAAATGAATGAGTCATAAAAAAAATAAATAAAAGGTGAATAAAACAACACTTGAATTGTTGTTCAGGACCATTAATACCTTTAGGGAATTATTTTATTAATAATGTCTGTCTTCAGAGGCACAGCACTGCATCTGAGTATGCCATCCATCAGAGGAGACATTAAGCCTGTTGTCTCATGTAAGCATTATAGCAGGTGGATGTTTAAAACTTTTCATGATAACTTCATGAGGTAGACCGTTGTGTGCTCGTGCCCAAGCCATGTAGCGTCTTTATAAATCAAAACCCATAACCAGATATTGCACTCTTTAATGAATACCTCTCTTTTTATACTAGTACAACATTAATTATTTTATCACAATGTAACGTTGCTGTATTTATAGACAAAAGTCTCTTATTGGTTCAATATTTTAATCGATACCTTTCACCAACCACAGGAAGTCAATGATCTGCGCTCTGAGCTGCAGCGGAAGGAAGCTTTGCTCCGTAGACACCTGGACAAGCTGCGAAACTGGTCGACTGAGTTTGATGATCTCCACAGTGGATCAGCTCCTCAGCCTCACCTGACTCACCAGCAGCTCACTTCCATGCCACATCCACCACCTCATATTGGACCCACCGGCATGACTCACCCTTCCACCTCCCACATGAGGTGAAATGGACTTGGAAGTTGTTGAAGAAATGTGTCCCCCCAATGAAATAGCTTCAATCCTTTCCTTTCGGGTCTCGCAGGACAGTTATATGGATACACTGTTTGGTGAAAATTGGTTGGTGATCCAAAATGGTCCACAACGTCAGTAAGATGTGGCAATGATGGCAAAGCCATACGTTTGTGTTTGAGATAACGGCATGTGCAATAAACCCAGTGATGTCATGCCTGTTGATCCATCTCCATTCATAATAATCAATCGAATGTTCCGCTGTTGCTCAGGAAAGCAACTGCACTTGCGGCTCCAAACTTTGAAAACAGCTTTTTCGTGCACTTGCACATATGATGAATTCCACAATCTTTTGTAAAGAGTACACGAGTGTGTGCTTTTGTTAGTTCAATAAAGTGGAATACCTTTTAAGTAACCCTTCACCTCATTGCTAATCATGGTGCTGCAGGCTTATGGAATAAGCACCCAGTACCATGTGTATGGTGTGCACTTTGTTACCTCAATATTTATTTTTTGAGTAAGCAGTGCACATCATACACTGAGATAAGAATATCTATTATTGGGCTATGCCACTTCTGATTTAAATAATGTCCAGTACTTCAGGTATAAAGCCATCAAAGATGGAATAATGGTTGTGCCAGTTGCCTGGTTCGATTCCGGTGAGTCACTTAAAGGTGATCTTAACAGCTTGCCGGATCACACGCCTAATGTCACAATACAGTATGGATTGGAAGTCTGAATCGACCTGTGTTACTCCAATTAGGCGTCGCATGTTATATGCAAAATAAACCCAGCGAGCCTGATATGACATGCGACGCAGTCCAGATGTGCAGTGCTGAGAACATTGGCCGATTAGCCCACGACGGTTTTTTTCCCCCTGAATCACTCATTGAGAACTGGTCGCCACAGCCATCCAAGACCAGGTGTATTTAATAAGTGAATGATCATGAGGGAATGAAACAAAAGGAAGTAATAACAGGTACATAACTAGTGTTCATAGAACACAATACTCCACGCAGTATTAAAGGAAATACTTTAATTTTAATCTCTTTCTATCGAGTGCAGCCTGTGGCTGCTTGTTGCATCATTGGTTTGGACGCAGCTATGTCGCTGATGCAGTGTCCCCCTTACCAGTATACTGGTACTCATTTTACCGACCTCGGAAGGATGACAGGCTGAGTCAACCTCCTGGTGTATATTAATTCAGCGGCCAACGGGGTTTGAACTCAGTCAGGACCCTAGGATCCCAAGCCGCCACCCGACCACTAAGCCAACACCAGGCTTTTTTATTTTAATAAAATGATGCTTTTTAACGCGTTGACTGCCAAACTAGGAATGCATTCGTCGTGCTTGGTGTACCAGATTCTACCGCTATGAGTATTCTCATGGAAAATATGACGCTGTTCTATTGTAAACATAATATGCTGCCGTGCCAGAAAATGCAACAAATGATCGAGCAGTTCAGTGAACATAAATCTATGTAATAATCATGAACATCATCATTCTCCACTAGCATAACCCGCGCTCTGCGCGACATGTTGGGGTGGGTGTGTTTGAGAAAGGAACTGATGCAGAGTATCAGTAGTAATTTTACTTTAATGCAGTAAGTGGAATACGATTTCACTGTTTCAGAACCATTTTATTTACTTTTTTTTGTACCATGCACCTCATATGGTCTTTGAGATAATGCAAGCCGAATATCACGTTACTCGAGCGCAGAACAAAGTCGAAGATAGCGCGACACGAAACCACAAACTCGGAAATAATATACAAGATGAGAAGTTTTGCCACCTCATCTGCATTTGTACGTGCCGTTTTTGAAGGGTAATGACAAGTCGCAAAAATGAAACAACACACATGGTACTCGGCATACAATCTACCATTAGTAATGATGGAATACCAATGTCAATCCAGCACTAAAAATAGTCTTTCCAGATAGTTCGTACCTGACATATGGAATTCAACAGCATGGCCCCCTGCCTGCTAAGAGTTTCCTCATTGCATGGGGTTTCCCCAGCAATGGATAAGAAATGAACTTTGATTTGCTCATAGAAGGATAAAATTTGAAAACTAGAAGGGCACTTGGTAGAGCGCATACCTCCGTCACATAATGCCTGATCCACGAGAACGTATTGGGCCCAATACATTTTTGAAATATCGTGCTATACAGTACTAAATCGTTTTTGGCCCTAACTCTCAATGGTGAAGAATCACTTTAAAAGTTAAATAATTCTCGAATCCAGATTCTGATTGGGATCTTCACCAAAATTGAATCAATTCTTCCGTGTCACACACCCAACCTGTCCACCAAGTTTCGTCCGAATCTGTCCAGAACTTTTTAGCTCACCTGTTCAAAGAACAGAGAGCTATCACGATACCCCCAGTGTGAGCGTCAGCGTGAGCGTGAAAATGTTAAAGTTTTTGGTGCAAGTTATTTAGAAGCTTGCCATTCATTTAATATGTGTACTAGGATGCTGATATTTGGCATGGAGGTTCCTTTGGGGTATACTATTGGTGTAGTGAAGTGGAAATTAACAAATGATTTTTCAAAAAATTTAAATTTCAACCTAAGATGGTGTCAAAGCCACCCAATTGCTCGCCTGTTTATACTAGATGCTTGCTATTCATTTAATATGTGTACTAATTTACTGATTACAATATACAAATACATATATTGCTTCAAAATTATTTGGATCAGACTTTCCCCACTGCAATGCTTTATAAAAAATATTATTAGACTAGTCTTTTTAAAACGATAAATGTATAAACAGGCGAGCGTTGGGTGGCTTTGACACCAACTCACTGGTTGAGATATCCTGTACACAAACAAACAAACAGAGGGTGAAAACATAACCGACTTCACCTTCGGTGGCAGAGGTAATAAAGTACCGTATATGTACATGTATACTTGGCTTGCATATGGGAGTGGTATATACTTTGAGAGTTGGCAGCCATCGTGTTGAAGATCGTTTAAAAAAATCTGGAAGTTTAGCGCTACTGAAGCAGTCTGAAACATCATCGCATACATTGTCATAAGACGACGCTGAGTCTCAGTTTGGGAGATGTTATCTTGCTCCTCTCTGCGCCTGTGCGGTCGGGACAAATTCAGAGTGTAGTACGGTCGAACAAAAGACTTGTCTTTCTATTCATGTTCCAATTCGTGAGAGTGCAGCTAATGAGAGTGTACTTGCTGATGATATATGCAGCTGCCGTATAGGCACCTCCACAGTGTCAGCTGACAGTTCTGGAGTAAACAACGTGGACAAACCTTCACAGATTAGCAGGTTGTTTTTTGTTTTTTTTTAACGTTTTTAATATTTTTAGGGCTTTTTCATGTTCTCAACTATTTCACAACATAAGGCCGTGTGTTTAAATATATATTTTGTTACAATAAGGACTAAGCCTGGTGTTGGCTCAGTGGTTAGGGTGGCGGCTTGGGATCCAAGGGTCCTGAGTTCAAGTCTCGTTTCCCTGCTGAATTACTTCACCAGGGGGTTGACTCTGCCTGCCATCCTTCCGAGGTCAGCAAAATGAGTACGAGCTTGCTGGGGATGATCGAGTCATTTGAGTATCCTGCGTCGGAGTGGCGACCCGTCCAGGATTGTGCCCAATAGCCAAGGAAACTGCTTCGGCAGCACCGATGCTCTGTACAGAGTATGGTTCCAATGGATGGACAATAAGGACTATTTAGACTGAATGCAGGGGCATACTGTTTTTCATGTTTTGTACATTTACTTGTGTATGGCTGAGAATGATTATATGTCTTGGCCGAGATAAATACCGTTGTGTCCTTGATTCACCTGGTAAAAGTCAATACTATAAAAGAGATCTCTGCCTGTCTGTGTCACCATTTTTCTCAGAGATGGCCAAACAGATCTTTGTAAAACATTCAGAGGTTTATCAGTGAGTGCCATGGAGTGTTTCAGGGGAAAAAAAAAATTTTTGGAAAAAAATTGAATTTTTTTTATTGTTCTATAGTGCTGAAGCCCTTGTAGTTACGTGAAAGGTAATATTAGATGATTTCTAACCCCATTCTTTAGTGGGTGTGGGGAAGTGTTTTAGGTCCCCACAAAAAAAATAGAAAAAAATGATTTCTTCAAAATTCCAGCAGGATGAGAACAGCACCAGGCAAGAATGGGTACCACCTCCTTTCCATATTAGAGCAGCACCAGGCAAGACTGGGTACCACCTCCTTTCCATATTAGAACGACACCAGGCAACACAAGTACCCCCTCCAATCCATCTTAGACGGCACTGGGTACCCCCTCAATTCCATCTAAGAATGGCACTAGGCAACACTGGGTACCCCCTCAATTCCATCTTGGAATGGCACCAGGCAACACTGGGTACCCCCTCCTTTCCATCTTAGAATGGCACCAGGCAACACTGGGTACCACCTCCATTCCATCTTCGAACAGCACCAGGCAACACTGAGTACCACCACCATTCCATCTTAGAATGGCACCGGGCAACACTGGGTACCCCCTCAATTCCATCTATCAGGACCATACTCTGTACAGAGCATCAGTGTTGCAAAAGCAGTCTCCTGACCTGGGCTATTGGACACAATCCTGAACAGGTCACCCCTCCAACACAGGATACTCAAATGGCTCAATCATTCCAGCAAGCCTGGTACTCATTTTGTTGACCTCAGATTGATGACAGGCTGAGTCAACCCCACCTGGTATTAATTCAACAGCGAAGCAGGATTTAGAACTCAAAGAACCCAGGCTCCCAAGCCCACCATCCTTACCATTAAGCCAACACCAGGCATTGGGTATGAGTACTGAATAAAAATTGTAGTTTCCCATACATACAATTGTGTTTTAATACTGATGATGAAGGATTAGAGTGTACACACAATCTTTAGTTTGTTTCAATTGCTATTTTAATTACACTTGATATATTTTCAATGTACAATACAGATGCAGATGGGCAATAAAACCATATTAGTCTCAGTGGAGAAACCTACCACAAAGATATCTTGCCTTTCATTAATTTGCTATACCTCACATAAAAGTACAAATTCTTGAAAAGGATAAGTTATTAAAACTGCTTGTGGACTTTGTTTCTTGCAATGAGCGAGGTTTGTTGTTTGGCAATATGGTGCATCCTCATCTGGATGTAACAGGCACATATGCACTTTGTGAGTGCATCCACAGCATTACTCTCTGGTGTGTTGTCTAGCATGTGGTTGGACAAGCTGTCAAACACTCCTTTGTAAATGGCCTCTTGAAGCACAAGTTGGATGGAGACAATCGTAGAAGCTCGTGATGGCTTGTTAACCTCCGCCATCTTCGAAGATGGATGGAGGTTACTGTTTTCACCCCTTTGTGTTTGTTACTTACGAAATCTAAAGATTTTGTAAGTATATTGATGACTTCCGTTTCTGTTTGTTT
Source organism: Eptatretus burgeri (assembly GCF_056783735.1). Lineage (NCBI taxonomy): Eukaryota > Metazoa > Chordata > Myxini > Myxiniformes > Myxinidae > Eptatretus > Eptatretus burgeri. The sequence goes on from NC_140971.1 coordinate 35,202,181, forward strand.
GTTTGTTTGTGTGTTTGTTTGTTTGTAGGCACGATAACTCAAGAACAGAAGAAGCTACCAATGTCAAATTACACCAGGTGATTCAGGAGGGTGATGGCTAGTGCTGATTAGATTTTGGTCAAAATCGGTCAAAGGTCAAGGTCACAGTGAGGTCAAACATCCAAAAAAAAGTTATAACTCGAGAACGGAAGAAGCTACCAATGTCAAATTACACCACGTGATTCAGGAGGGTGATGGCTAGTGCTGATTAGATTTTGGTCAAAATCGGACAAAGATCAAGGTCACAGTGAGGTCAAACATTCGATTTTTGATGGTTTGGTACAGAATCATCGTAGAAACTTCTGGTTTGCGTCGCTACCTTCCCAAGAGACAGCTTTTATTAGACAAGGTCAGAGGTCAAGTTGACGATTTCGTAAGTACCATTCTATGACTGCTTGTTTGTTTGTTTGTGAACAGTATTACGGAAAAACTCCTCGACGGATTTTGACGAAACTTGGTGGGGGGTTAGGTACAGTCCAAGGATCATGCCATTAAATTTTGGACTTGGTCCCCCCCCCCAAAAAAATATTGTTCGAGAAAATTTTTTTTTTTTTTTTGCATTTCTACATGTTTTAAGTGATTTCCAACCCCCCCCCCCCCAAAAAAAAATGGAGAAAAGAACTATAACTGTCAGCACTGTTGCCATCATATTTAATGAACAAGATATAAGGTTCACTTGAGTGGCCAGCAGTATTGGCGGCGGAGGTTTTGCACTCTCCCAAGTGCTCCCCCTCTAGTTGCTTGTGGATTTGAGTATTCTCTGGAAACACCATTCCGTGGATTCACACACTGCAACTCCGCTCGGTCATGCCATAACCAGCTGCACCAGTGAGTATAGCATTGATGTCAACACGATATCATCTTCACTGCCAAGCGCGCCCACATAATCAGGGCAATGGATTTTATTGCATGCTATACAGATCACAAAGCCTGAAATACATCCAGTACTCTTTGTAGGATGATAGAGTTGGAAAGCTTGATGCTTCTGCATTGTCATGGTCAAAGTCTGAAGGTGTGTGCAACAGGATGTTATATCGCCTCATCATGCTCATATCCAGAACACATCATAAACAACACTGATCTGTAACAGCGGTTAGTATACTGGTGTTGTTGGTTACCTGCAGCTTTCGCTTCATGGCACATAAGCAATCACTTGTATGTCGCTACAAACTGTTATTGCAACCACCTGATGACCTCACTGCAGCAAAAGATAACTCTGGGTGGTCCTCACTCAGTTTGTAGGTGAGGACATATTTTGGAAGACTTGTCGATTTACTGTGATCAGTGCACCATACAGGCTCTCGACACTCGATTGCTGACATGAAGCGAACAAAAGGGGTTTTCTTGCATTAGCTTTCCAGTGTTGTCCTTTACATATCCACCGTATGGTCCTGTCAGAAAGTGTCTCCAGAACACTATTATGTCTGATGGCCTGAGTGGACTTTAGTACCCCTTTCCAAAAGGATTTCGTGAGTTGAAAATATCAAATTCATGAACAAAGATTCTGGTGAATTTCATTGTTGCATCACACTGTTTGAACCGTGGTAATTTCAAGACCTGATTGCAAAATTCCAAGGCATCTGCAATTGGAGCTCATCGTTTGTGCTGCCAAATTAACTTTCATTTTTTTGATTTCCCCGCTGCGTATGAGAACTGCGCAGTTCTTTTTGTGAACATAGTCAAGGCTCATGGAAGAGCTAGAATAAGGACATTGAACGGATCAGGACGTAACACGACAAAAGGAACAGTGGAGAGAGAGAGAGAGGAAGCACCAACAGTGGATGTAAAGGAAAAGATAGAGGGAAACTTGGACAATCGGGGGGCATGAAATGATGCATGGGGTGCACAGGAAGGATGCAGAAGGAAACTCTCAAGAGGGAAAACTGGAAATTCGGAATGAGGAGCGATTGGGGTGGGGGAGGGGGGTTGGTTGACAAGGGTAGAAAATATCATGGTTTTGGATTGGGGATGATCTGAGATGATGGTGAACAGCTTTCTTGAAGACCTGGAGGTAAGAATGAGATTGAAAAGAATGTGGAAGTTGGTTCCACAGGTGGGAAAATGATGAACAAATGAGTGGAGGTGAGCAGTGGTACTGGATTTAGGTTGTTTCCCCAGAAGGGGGTTGATGGTGGACCGTGTGTGCCCTGCAGATACCTTGGGGGAGAGAGAGAGAGACAGACAGACCTTTCTTCATGAAGGAAACCATGGGGTCTTTAATGTCCACCAAGTAATGCTGCAGATGGGCCACCCAGTTTAACGTCCATCCGAGGGACGGCACTTACATTGACGCCTTGCTGTACCTGAGACACCAGGATGTTAGTTTGGAGCTGGGCCAAGATTCCAACCCAGGCTAAACTCAGAGACGAGTGTGTGTACGTCAAAGCTATCCTGCCAGCCTCCGCAAAGCAATGAAATCCCATGGAATTTAAACGATTTCACCTTAAGCACAGATTTTGAACGATTAATTAGCTGTGAACTCCACATTCTTATAATGACGTCGGAGGATTTTAAAATCATTTTCCTGAAAATGGGTGGTTCTCAATCTCCAAGGTACGTATGGTATTCCAAGAGGTAGGTGCTGTCGAGGGTGGGGCTATGAAGGTGATTTCTACATATAAACCACCTCCAAGTTCCATCTCATATTTGCGGAGAGACCACAGTTGGTTCCGACCTGGGATAACGATTACAGTCTCTGATTGAATCCCCAGGTAAAGATGATCGATTTGTTATTTAGTTCAGAAAGTCGTATTTGTTAAAAATGTTAAAATGTAATTTGCGCGGAGTGGTGACGAGACATACGGAGTAGCCTTTAAGAATGAGAGAAGTAAATTAACGTTTTTAATTTTCCAGCACAAGTGAACAATTCTGTGATGTACATTTGGTAATAATTTATTTTTTGTTCCATTTTTTAAAAGGTTCGATATTTAATTGATTGTTTAAACTTTCGAACCTGTGTGTGCCGTGATTTCACGAGGAATTGTCATGCAAGAGTCACACCACACTCGTGTCACAATGTTTTGTTATCTAAAGCAGCAAATCTTAACCCAAAGAAGCAAATCAGAGTGTCATAAATGAATAAATAAAACAAGTTTGTGTTTCCCGAAACGTGGAGTATTACAAGCATAAAACAGAAATGAAGAAAAATCTTGTGTTCTTTCATCAGACTCGAAGAGTTTCCATCATCCGAGACAATTTCAACGATTTTTACATTTTGAAGCAGATACGACATGGGAAGATTTATGACAACATTCCTCTTGTTTTCCTACCTTTGGATCACATTCAGTGGTGAGTACATACATCTGATATTTGAAACCATGTGCATGACCAAACAAAAGACTGAGTTACAAAACAAAATATGTCAGACATGCAAAGCACAAAGGTTGATTTGCAAACTTTGAACAAAACCCAGAATACTGTACTGGACTAAAAAATAAAAATAAGAAAAAGGAACGGCATGTTATGGATGGTTTGCAACTCTCAAGAGTACCCATCCCCAATAAGAGGAAAAACTAGCAAAAGCACTCGTCCCCATTTAGTGATGGGAAAAGTTTGAGTTAATCTACCCATTTTAATAATTTATTGGACTTTAAAAAGGTCAATTGTGTTGCACTCTTAGTTTCAGTCAAAGCTCTGAGCTACTCGTACGGCCCACCGTGAAATGGTGGTGAAACATCGGGCAGTGGTTCAATCTCGTGGACAGGCCGTCGCTGCTCCTATGGTTGGGAGTGAGTGTCCCGGAAGTGGAGGCGGTAAGAGAGTGGCATTTCTATATGTGGGAGAATTGTGTGCTCAGCCGGTGAGTTGCCCAGATAGCTCAGATGACAGAGCACTGGTATGATTCCCAGTTTGGGCACATCGTTTTCCCACATATACTGGTACATATTAAATATTGGAAGAAATCAGCAAGCCGGTTGTCAGAGTGGAAAGATAGGAAGGATGGATGGTTATGGCATGGTTGGTGATACAGAGGCAAATGGTGTGTGGTATGTTGGTTTCTGAGCCACAAACAGGAAGGACTGAGGAGGACAACCAGGAGATCAGGGGTGCTCTGGAGAGGATGATCGGAGTGTTTGAGCTGGAGTGATCCTGTGCGTTGTAAGGAATTTCAGCGTGCATGTGGGAGTCGTGGAACCAGGTGAAGAGGAATATGTTGGTAAATTTGGTTGGGGACTGAGGAAGAGAGAGGGCTGACAGTTGGTGGAGCTGGTGGCAAGAAATGGAATGGCCATAGCTGCTTCGTTCATTCAGAAGTGGGACAGCTACAAAATTACTTACAGGAGTGGACAGCATAGATCAGAACTGGATTTGTTGGTAGTGAGGAAGTGACAGTTGCGGAAGACAATGATTGTAAGGCAGTGGTGGGACAGCATGTCACCACCCAGCACAAGCCTGTGGTGTTTGTGGTATGGATGAAGAAAAGGAGAGAAGTTAAGAGCAGGGGACAGAAGATTATTAGGTGGGGGAAGTGCAGGGACAATGTCACTGTAGACTATAAGGAGAGGATTAGGGTCAGGTATGAGGAACTTTGCGAAGAAGCGGAAGGTTTGGAGGAGGACTGGAAGAAGTAAGGAGAGGCATTTAGGGGAATCGCAGAGGCTTTGTGTGGAAGGGCATCATGAATGGGTACATCGTCTAGGTATAGAAGCCAGGTATGGTGGATGGAGGAAGTAGCAGAGGCAATTGGTAAAAATAAGGAGGTTAGGAAGAGATTAGAGAAGATCAACGATGGAGGGAGACAACCAGAGGCAGGGTTGCTGCACCTGTATGGGTAGAAGAAAGTGGCAAGGAGAGCGTTGGATAAGGCGAAGAATGATTTGGAAAAGGAGGTGTACAACACATGGAAGAGGATCGTGGGAAGAAGATGATCTATAAATTGGCTCATGACAGGGATGAAGATATAGGAAGGACATGAGAGAGGCTGAGGGGGGGGGGGGGATGATTAGGATGGTGTCGGGAGGCTCGTGTCGAACTGGAGCTTCTGTGTTATGTAGAGGGGAAAGTAATTAATTTTGCAGTAATCTGCAAAAACCTAAGTAATTTATGTGCATTAAGAATTAGTGAATGGAATGAACTCTTTATTGAAAAGTTTACAGCTAAAGTAATTTTTTATGTAAATACAGCTGAAGTTTTTAAATAAGAGGTGGAAGAGGAGCTTGGTACTATTGCCTCACAACCATTTCCAGTGAAAGCTCCACTGGCTATGGTGATGTGACCTGCGGTGAGCAGACAGAGTCTGCACTGGCTGACTTTTATTCACTTTTCTTTTTTTATGGAACATTTCCAACTGGTTTTTTTTATTTTTCCTGGGATACTGTCTTTGAGTTGCATCAGTTTGTGAAATTTCAGCTTTCTTCACCACCAAGAAGGCTCTAAACATTTATGTGAGTGAGTGAATGAATGAGTGGTTGGAAAGAGCTCTATATATTAGAGAAACAATTTATTTTTGACTTTATGAGTTTTACATATTGTAGTTTTGTATTTCTCAGCTGCATTAACATTGCTTCCAACAACACAACCATCTGCATCATCTACAAACATGATCTACAGCATAAACTTCAAGATTGTGAATAAGAAATTCGATGAAGACCATCATAACTCCTCATCACCTGCCTTTATGCAACTGGCTCAGGAAATCGAACACCAGGTAAGATATTGTAATAGTGATTGTTTTTTTTGTGCAGGGTCAAAGTTCATAGAAGAACTAGAATGCATAATACACCAGGACATAACAGGAGGAAAGAAACAGTGAAATTTGGGTCGGGGAAGTGGGGCACATCAACAGCAGAGTAGAGGGGCAAACTAGAGGGAGACTCAGAGGAATGAGAACGGCACTCGGCAGAGCGCATACCTCCGCCAGGCTGAACAGTTTACGATTTGTATCCCACTGATAGCCTGATCTGGATTCGGACCTTAACCAAAATCGAATCGGCTTGCTCTTTTCACCTACCCATCTCATCCACCAAGTTTTGTCATAATCCATTCACAACTTTTTGAAATATCATGCTACATTCCCCCATACAAAGCCATGATCTTTTCTACACCCGTTAAACCACCCCACCCCTCCCCAAATTTTGCTTATGTATCCATCTTGAACACCCCTTACTTTCTCCACTAACCTTCATCTTTACCGGCATCTCTTTTTTTTGTCCGTCTCCATCCAACTTCTCCCTCCACACTGCTATTGGCATTTCCGCTTTCTCTTCCTGTTGCCTTTGTTATGTTGTGGCCTAATATGTTCTGCATCCCAGCTCTTCCACGAGCCTAGACCATGTAAAAAAAAAAAAAAAAAATATATATATATATATATATATATATATATATATATATATATATATATATATATATATATATATATATATATATATATATATATATAGTTTCTGGCCCTATCTCTCATTTGTGAAGAATCACTTAAAAAATTTGAGTATCTGCAAATAGATCCGGATCTTCGCCGGATCTTCAAAATCGAATCAATTCCTCCTTGTCACACACTCAACCTGTACACCACGTTTCATCCGAATCCGTCTGTAACTGTTTGAGATACCGTGGTATGTATATGGTTCTTGGCTCTATCCCTCAATGGTGAAAAATCACTTTTAAAAATGGAGTATCCAGATCTAGATCCGGAACTTCACCAAAATCTCAACAATTTGGCCTTGTTGAATGGCCAATGTGTCCACCAAGTTTCGTCTGAATCTGTCTATAGCTTTTTGAGATATCCAGCTCACAGACAGATAGACAGACAAACAGTGGTGAAAACATAACCTCCATCCACCTTTGGTGGCAGAGGTAACTAGAAGGGCACTCGGTGGAGCGCATACCTCTGCCACATAATGCCTGATCCACGAGAACATATCGGGCCCAATACAATTTGAAATACCATGCTATACAGTACTATATCATTTTAGCATTATCTCTCGATGGTGAAGAATCACTTTAAAAATTCTAGTAGTCGGATCCGGATCCGGATCTTCACCAAAATCTAATCAGTTCGTCCTTGTCACACAGTTCGTCCTGTCCAAAAAATTTCATCCAGATCCGTCTGCAACTTTTTGAGATATCCTGCACACAAACAAACAGACAAACAAAAAGACGTTGTGCAGAGCACGATACTTGCAAAATCCATAAAACAAATTTCACCTCAAAAATAATTGGCGGTTGAAGTCAATGACCAAATATGCAAATCCTCTTCGAATATCAAGTGAATCGGATGAAAATTGACAATTTTAGAAATTCGGCCTATGTTGACCTTTTGGCCGAAGGGGACCTCAAACATAATTATAATTGACTGGTTGAATTCAGTGACCTGATATGCAAATCCTCTTCGAATTTCAAGTGAATCGGATGAAAATTGACAATTTAGAAATTCGGCCTATGTTGACCTTTTGGCCGAAGGGGACCTCAAACTTAATTGACTGGTTGAATTCAGTGACCTGATATGCAAATCCTCTTCAAATTTCAAGTGAATCGGATGAAAATTGAGGATTTTAGAAATCTCAGAAAGAAATTTAGATTTTAGAAAGAAACGAAATTTTATAAATCAGAAATTTTTAGAAAAGTTGTTGACCTTTGGCCTTTGTTGACCTTTTGACCTTTTGACTTCAAAAACAATAGGCTTATTCCTTAGGACCAACTCTACCATGTGGTAAAGTTTCGTGAAGATCGGTGTAAAATTGTGACCTGTCGGCGATAAACAGACAGACAGACAGATAGACAGATAGAATAACAAAATCGACTCACTAATACACTTGAAAAATCTTCGATATTGCAAGTAACAAACAGACAGACAGAACGGGTTGAAAACATAACCTCCTTCACCTTCGATGGCAGAGGTAATGAAGGACCTGGGGAAGAATGCGAGCAGGGGTTTAATAAGCTGGATACAGCTATAAACTCTCACTCGCAGATGTGGAAGAGAAAACTAGGAAGGTAAAATAAATATATATATAAAAAAAATGAGCAGGGTGAGGGAGCAGTTGGAAACCCAGAAAGAGGTGGTCTTGGGAAGGAAGGAAGGGTAGAAGATATCAAGGGATGGATTGAGGGTGACATGAGATGGTGGTGAACAGTTATTCTGAAACCCTGGAGGGAAGCATGGGATCGAACAGACTGGGGAAGTTTGTTCCACAGGTGGGAAAAAGGGGAATGAATGAGTGGAGGTGAGCAGTGAGTCTGGATTTAGGGAGTTTCTCCTGAAGAGGGTTATTGGCAGACCGTGTGAGACCTGAAGAAACTTGGTGGGAGGAAGATGGGCAAGGGAAGGTTGGTTTCCACGAAGTCAAGCTTAGCAGGGTGTGCGGTAAGGACACCAGCCCAAAAGGGGAGAGCAGTACTTCATGAAGCTGCAGAAGGGGCTTTGTCGGTAGATAGGAGTTCAAGTGTGTCAAGGAAAGACATTACACAATGGAGGGTGCCTATTCGGTGATTGGATTTTGAGGCCAATTCAGAAATGTTTTTGCCCAATAATGATCATGGCTGATGCTGAGACCGAAATATTTGTGAATATATGAACTGTATCGGAGAGGTCCCAGGCGGTTCAAACTAATGCAGGGTAAGTTTGTTTATCACAATTAAAAACAAAGAAAACTCAGAAACATTTTTAAAGGTTTCTGAGTTTTTCTTGTTAACACCGAAGATGGACAGGTTGTTTTCACCCCTATTTGTCTGTTTGTCTGTGAGCAGGATATCTCAAAAAAGTTATGGGCGGATTCATCCGAAACTTGGTGGACAGGTTGGTTGTATGACAAGGAAGAAGCAACTAGATTTTAATGAAGAACCAGATCTGGACACTGGAATTTTTAAGTGATTCTTCACCATTGAGAGATAGGGCCAAAAGCAATATTTAGCAGGATATTTAAAAACGTTGCGGACGGATTTGGACAAAACTTGGTGGACAGGTCGGGTGTGTGACATGGACAAATTGATTGGATTGTAGTGAAGATCCGAATCCGGACGCGGCCTCTCAATTGGATACAAAACGTAAACTGTTCAGTCTGGCGGAGGGATGTGCTCTACCGAGTGCCGTTGTAATTTTTGTTGTGATATAGAAACTTATCCTGCATTCGTCTGGAATCTTAAAGTAGTTTTTTGCATTTGGATCTTGATGATGGATGTACTCACTCTTGTATCAATAGTGCAGAACGACTGTTCGTTTGAATGGCATGTTTAGCTTCCCATCTCGTGTTCATGGGGGTGACTCTCTTATATTCAAGGATGCACAATTAAACGATTTACATTATTTTTTGGGTGGGAGTTGTTTCATGATGGGGAAGTGGTGGGCAAGGGTGGGATCAACTTAATAACACTTCTTGTTTTAAACCAGGGGGATGATTGAAACTTTTTGGCCCGTTTCCTTTTCAGATGAATACAACATGCAAGCAAATATATCCATCAACATTCGTCACGTACAAAGTCAAATCATTTGAGTAAGGAGAACCTATGACCCATCTTTTGGAATGCTGTATTGCCTTTGATTCCTGTGTTTTATTAACCTCCACCATCTTCGAAGGTGGACGGAGGTTATGTTTTCACCCCTTTCTGTTTGTTTGTTTGTTTGTTTGTTTGTTTGTAAACAGTATTACGGAAAAACTCCTCGACGGATTTCGACGAAACTTGGTGGGGGGGTTAGGTATGGTCCAAGGATCATGCCATTAAATTTTGGACTTGGTGAAGATCCCCCCCCCCCAAAAAAAAATTGTTAGAGAAAAGAAATTTTTTTTTTGCATTTCTACATGTTTTAAGTGATTTCAAACCCCCCCCCCCAAAAAAAATTGTTAGAGAAAAAAATTTTTGCAAGTTTTTTTTCAACAAAATTTCGATTTTTTTTTTTTTTTTTTTTTGCATTTTTACATGTTTTAAGTGATTTCCAACCCCCAAAAAATGTTGGAGAAAAGAACTATAACTCTGTCAGCACTGTTGACATATTTAATGAATAAGATATAAGGTTCACTTGAGTGACCCAGCAGTATTGGCGGCGGAGGTTTTGCACAATCCCGAGTGCTCCCCCTCGAGTTCAACCTGTTTTCCTGACACAGATGTGATATTCACATTTAATTTTCCCTGTATTACCTCCTCCAGCGAAGGTGGACGGAGGTTATGTTTTCACCCCCTGGTTGTATGATAAGGAAGACGCAACTAGATTTTGGTGAAGATCTGGATCTGGATGCTAGAATTTTTGAGTGATTCTTCACCATTGAGAGATAGGGCCAAATAAATATATTTAGCAGGGTATTTCAAAATGTTGTTGATGGATTCGGACAAAACTTGGTGGACAGGTTGGGTGTGTGACAAGGAAGAAATGGTTCGATTTTGGTGAAGATCCGAATCCGGATCTGGATACTAGAATTTTAAAAAGTGATTCTTCACTGTTGAGAGATAATGCCAAAAACGATTGATGGCATGATATCTCAGAAAATTGTGGATGGATTATGACAAAACTTGGTGGATGTGTTGGTTAGATGACAAGACAAAGCCGATTAGATTTTGGTTCCAGCCTATCAGTGGGGTACAAAAGGTAAACTGTTTAGCCTGGTGGAGTTATGCGCTCTTGTCCTTCTCGTCATTTATATCTATACTAATAAATGTCAGTGTGTGTCAGTCAGTCAGTCAGTCAGCATCTGTGTGTCTCCTCAAAAACTCCAAAATCATGAAACCCAGCAGCCTGAAACATTGCATGCATACTCATGGAACTCCAAGGGAGTGCAAGAGTGAAAGTTAGGTGTTTGGGTTAATTAAAACGCCCCTTTTGAAGATAATTAACGGCCTCATTTAATTACATCCTTGATCAGGCGAATCATCGGCCAACTCGCTTTCCCTCGCTGGGGTCTTAATTCGCCATTTTGTTCAGCGTGCTCAACAATGCCTTGATTTGGAACATGCCCCAACGGTGTATTAATGTTATAGCGCTCAAAGAATACATTTTTTTCATTTTCCTCACTAATATCATTGAATTCCTCATCTACATAGCTATGAATCGCTCAATACATCGCTTTTATAAGTGCTATAGTTTTCAAATTAGTAGCTTGGAGCGATTTCATGCATTCCATGATGCAAATTTTCACGATCTACTCTCACGGACTAATTATCTCGCCCCCCCTCCCCCGGAGGGAGGGAGCGGGATATTGTAATCGTCCGGTTTGTTTGTTGAGTAGTCGATCTAGTCGAAAAAAAAAAAAATGGAGATTTGTTCTTCCCTTATTATCAGTATTTAAAATGGCGATTTCAGTTAATACAATGGCAATTTCGATGAAACTTGGTTGGTAGATTCATACCATGACCTAGTTGTGTGCAAATGAGAACCGTTGCTATGGACACCACCGTTGCCTAGCAAAGGGACTTTGAAATTTTTGAAAAATCATTAAAAATGTATTTTTTCGAAAATCAAAAATCGGGCCACGAGCGACTGTGGGCAGTACATTCAGCCATATTGTGAAAAATTTCCAGCCGGATCCTATGAAAATTGTCGGAGAAGATAGACTTTGAAATTTGAATGAACCCTGGTCAAAAACAATAAAAAAACGAAGTTCGTTATATCTAAGAGACTATGAGTCAGATATACATGAAACTGGTATGGCAGGTTTATGGTATGTCCTAGTTATGTGTGAGAAAGAACCGTTGCTATGGACCCCTCCGTTGCCGAGCAACGGCCGAAAAACCTCTAAATGTGGGGGTATTTTAACGAAAAAACAATCTGCAGCATTAACCCTTGAAGCTAGAATCATGACTTTTCTTGTGCTTAATCCTCAGGTCATTCCCCATCAAACGGGCCCATCGCGTCAGGTTCTATTGGGTAGTCGACTACCCATGTCTGCCTACCGGCTTGTCTGTCTGTCTGTCCCGAGCATAGCTCCGTGGGTTTTGATCCCATCCTGATAAAGTTTTGGTGGGAGGTTTATATCATGACCTAGTTGTGTTTTCCGGAGAATGGGCATGGTGCGCCCATCATGGGCGGAGCCACACCCAAAAAACATGTGTTTTTAGGGGGTAGCCGATTTCAATTTGCATCTTCTCCTCGGGGGTTTGTCGAATCTGACAGGGGTTTCGGTATTTGGTTAGCCCAATGGCACCTGCAGAGCCGCACGGAGCTCAATTTTTCATTTTCGTCCAAAGGTCAAGGTCACAAGGTCACAAGGTCACAAACTTAGAAAATTGCGAATTTTGACATAAAAATCATACGACCGCCCAAACTTTGAGAGCTGGGATGACAATATTTTTTTGCATAACCTTGAGGTCATTCCCCACCTAAAGTCTTGAAACCATTTTGCTATATCTCGAACACCTTGCCCGTGGCGCCCCCTTCAAGTTTGTTTTTACGCTGATTTCATCAAAGTATGGATAATCTGAGGAGTGTGAAATGCCATATAGCCTATGTGACGTTATATTGTTCCTGGAATGTTCCAGAGGAAGTTTTGCACCAAAGGTCATAATCCTTGGCCTTTAAAGTTCACAAAGGTCAAATTTTCAAAGTTGTGGGAATCAAACCGCGTTTTCGAACTTCTTCGATGAACTAACTCCACTAAGCTATAGCACGTATCCTGTTTCCTTATTTTAATGTCCCCAACATTGTTTTGTGACCTTTAAAGGTTATGCAAAGGTCAAATTTTGAAAGTTGTTGAATGAAACCGGGTTTTCGACATTTTGTAGCTAATAACCTGTCACCCGTACCACATCATGTTGATCATTTTTATAACTTGGTCAAACATTATCACATTGTCTCATCCTTGACTTCTGACACAATCTACATCATCAAATACCGCTCGTGAACCATCGTCGTCTTCAGACTTGTCTTCATTCTAATTTTGATATTTTTTTTAGGAATGGATCTGTTGTTACCAAAAGTGAAAGTACCTTCAAAACCGGGAACACACCGACTCCTGAGCAGATCTCCACTTATGTATTCAACTTACCAAAAGGGAGCAACGAAACAAACTTTCTGAATACCAATCTTAGAATCGCTGTCGACAGCGTGCAAATACGAAGTAAGTATTAATCATCATATTTTGAAGTTTTCTCGGTCATGTTTTTCATTGAAGAATACGTTGGTTCTTCAATAATAATTTTATGCAATGACAAGCCGCAATCAAACAAAAATGCTGACGTGTTTATATCCTTCAATACACAGGTTTATTTGTATCCTTCAATACACAGGTTTATTTGTATCCTTCAATGTACAGGTTTATTTAAATCCTGCAAACACAGGTTTATTACCCTTGCCAGAGGAGAGGGTATTGTATTGATTCAGGTATGTTTTCTTGAAGAAAGCAAATTGCACTTTCCACTTTTTTAAGTCAGGATTGGAGACTGACCCAAGCGTACGGATTAAAATTATGTCGGCTCCCCACCCTCGAACGGGGTGAGGAGATCTCTATTTTTGTGCCCATGACCTAATCCTGGGTACCTGCAGACCTACAAAATGTGGTCGAGATTGGCCCAGCCGTGTTTTTTTTCCATGATTTTCAGACGTACACACACACACACGCACACACATGCTTTATTTTATACAGTAGGATATCCTCCAATACACTTTGTTATTTATATACCTCAATACACAGGTTTGGATCTTCTAAACTCGAAGGCATAATTATTTTTAATGAATCATATTGGTTTCAGGAAAAAAAAAAACAATGAAAGAAATTGGATTTTCTTGGACCACAATGAGTGTCTTGGTATGAGAACTTTTTTCGACTCCACATGTCATCACCACACAATTTTAAAGCCTTTTTCCCTGAGCAGGGGTTAGCTTTTTGCGGGCTCCAATCATGGTACCCTTTCTTGTGGCAGTGTTTTTATGGCCGGATGCCCTTCCTGACACCAACACTTTAGTCGCCTTCGACACGCAGGGATAATTACCAGTAAGCTGGTGCTCATTTCGCCAACCTCGGAAGGATGACAGGCTGAGTCAACCCCCCTGATGTTAAATCAGTGGCCAGCAGGGCTCGAACTCAGGACCCTGAGGATCCCAAGCCACCACCCTAACCACTAAGCCAACCCCAGTCTCATCAACTCCCCACATGTACTCGTGTTATTTTAAGTGTTTAGCAGTTGCAAAACCATCGAGCACAATCGCTCTGATCAGTGCAGCAGCAACAGTGCTCTCTTTGGTTCAAACTACAGCAGCATCAACAGTCAGCTCTGCAGCAAGTGATCCATCTACTGGAGTTCAAGTTGTTACAGTCATTGCTTCTACTGCAGGAATATTAGCAACAACAACAGCACAAAGTTCTGAGGCATCTTCGTCAACAGACCTCAGTACTGCCACAACTATTACTTTGACAAGAATCTCCAGAGGTGTTGAAACAACGAGCAAAATCACTTATATTAGTGCAGAGACCACAGTGCTGTCATCACCTGAAACCACAGCAGCATCAACATTGAGCTATATCGGAAGTAGTGATACATCCACAACTGGAGCTTCAACAGGTATAACCTGTAATATGTCTGCAGTATTTATGATGTTTTTATTAGCCCCTGTTGGACTTAGTCCGAAACGGGGGCTTATGGATTTGGTCTCGATTTCCGTGTCTGTGTGTGCATGCATGCATCCATCCACAACCATATATCGGACATGTATGGACTGATTTTATTTGTATTTGTTGCATTGGCAACACATGATGGTATACATATGCACATAATATTTTTTCGAGACCAGATCCAAGATGGTCGACTTGCGTCCATTTTAGTTGTAAAAATCCCGATGTTGAACACATCCTCAACCATTTCTCGGGCATGCATTTATCAATGCTGTTCAAACTAGGCACACATTTAGCGAATGATGGGTTACATATGCACGTCATTGTTTTTCGAGATCAGATTTAAGATGCCGGCTGGTGGCCATTTTGTTACTTAAAAGTGTCCCCAACCATTTCTCAGACATGCATGGTCCGATTTTGTTCAAACTTGACACAAGCACAGGACACGATGCCCAGTACATAATGCCCAGTACACAGTACATAAAACACTTGCCCATCACTATATTTTGCTATCTGATCAAAGATGGCCGACTGGTAGAATGGCGGCCATTTTAGTTGTAAAAAAAACCTAGCATGGAATTCCTCTTCAACCATTTCTCAGAGATGTATTTACCAATGTTGTTCAAACTTAGCTCACAGATAATGAATGATGGCTTACAAATGCACGCCATTTGTTTTCGAGATCTGATCCAGTATGGCTGACTGGCGGCCATGTTGTTGCTTAAACGTGTCTCCAACAATTTATCGGACATGCTTGGTCCGATTTTGTTCAAACTTGGCACAAGCACAGTACATGATGACATACATGTGTACCTCACTTTATTTTGCAATCTGATTAAGGATGGCCGACTGGTAGACTGGCGGCCATTTTAGTTGTAATAAATATGGGCTAGCCCTTTAAGTCTGTATAGCAACATTACTAAAACAACAGAGTCCATGACATTTTATGTCTTTTTGTTTGTTTAAACTGGATACATGTTTAAATAAACAAAAGTCTTCTTCGAAACGTTTACTTCATGCATGCTTGAAAGACACCAATGTTATGGTAAACACTTTGGCAAAACTGCCAAGACGCTGCGGGCCGGATTAACGGCAAAGCTCAATTTAGAATGCCCACAGCCATTCGGGCAGCACGCTGGGCACCTCTCCTCGATGGGATGGGATTAAGGTCAAATTGAAACCTGAGCAGTGGTTTTGCCGGCAAGGTGGTGAACTTTAACAACGCACGTTCAGCAACCAAAACCCAAATGTCCTCTAAAAGGATCCAAAGCCAATTTGCCTGTCTGACTCAGCAATCATAACAGTCTGTCTAACTCAAGGAGACTGAGTGGGTTCAATAATGTGTATTTAAAAGCGGGGAGGGGAAGAACAGGAAGGCAATCATTGATTCACGTTATACAGGGGTTTCTTTTTTTACAGTCAATACAATACGTCCTGGGGTTTCATATTGACAGAAGAACTTACATATTCTATCTTAAGACCTCAATCACACCACAGGAGAAAGACCAGAGATATTGACAAAACATGTTCCTGACAGAGAGACAACAACAGAGGCTGCAGGTTTACGACAACAACTGGATCAGGAAGAATGCGGGAGTGAAGAAGGTGGATAGAAGAAGGATGGATGAATTGAGGGAGGAGATTGTTGAACAAATAAGCTTTATGAGGAGATTGGCCAGAAGCTGGCTGAAGAATGCTGGACACTTGATGTGGATGGGGAGGAGACAATGGCAAAGATAGCTGATCGATTGAGGGAGACCGCGGTTGAGGTGGAAAGGTTGTGTAAGGAGGGATATCCATAAAGTGAGGGTGGCTGGAGAGTGGAGAGAGTTGGCTGGGGATAGGGGTGAGTGGAGGAGTATGGTGTGTAAGGCATGGAAAATATAAGTACCATTGGACCCAACCCCTGAAAAAGGAGGAGGAGGAGAAGAAGATGCTCTGATAATTGGGTGATAATTGCTTTGTGAAACATATTCTTCTGAAAATAAAGAATTTTCAGGATATCTTTGTTTTTGGAATACAGTGTATTCACTTTGTTATCTATTTTCAGGAGTAACCACATCAGCAGGAACTTCTACAGCACTTCCAAACACTCCAGTCATTGCTTCTCCTGCAGTAACATCAGAAACAAGAGTTCAAAGTTCTGAGGCATCATCCCCAACAGCCTCATCATCCCCAGCAGCCTCAACAGCCGAGACACACTACAGGCCGGATTAAGGGCCTAGCCAAATTTGGAATGCCCAAGGTCATTCGGATGGCATGCCGGGCACTTCTCCTGGTTGGGGTGGGAAAAGGAAGAACAGGAAAGCAACCATTGATTCATGTTATACAAGGTTATCTACACTTATTAATGTCAGTGTGTCGCCTCCATAACTCCAAAACCATGAAACATACTGGCTCCAAACTTTGCAGGCATACTAACAGAACTCCAACAGAGTGCATGAATGAAAACTAGTTGTTTGGGTAAATTTAAACACCATTTATGAAGATAATTTATGGCCTTATTTAATTATCCTTTATCAAAGCTTCATCCTTGGTCAGCCCCTTGGGTCAGCTCGTTCTCCCTCACTGGGGTCTTAATTTGCCATTTTTTTTTTTTTGGCCTACTCAATAATACCTTGACTTGGATAATACCTTGACATCGAATGCCTCATTTTCATTCCTACAAATCGTTGTTAACATCACAATGCTTATAAACGCCTGTAGACGCCATTGTTTGTGGATTTATTTCATTTCCGCACAAGCTATAAGCTCTAGATTCTCTTAACCTGAGATTCTTTTAAACTTAAGTCGAGATAAGCTCTATAATCAATCTCAATCTCAATCTCAATCTCAATCTCAATCTCAATCTCAATCTCAATCTCAATCTCAATCTCAATCTCAATCTCAATCTCAATCTCTCTCTCTCTCTCTCTCTCTCTCTCTCTCTCTCTCTCTCTCTCTCTCTCTCTCTCTCTCTCTCTCTCTCTCTCTCTCTCTCTCTCTCTCTCTCTCTCTCTCTCTCTCTCTCATTTGTCCAAGTCACACATTGTTTGACACTCCGGACATCTCCAGTCGTCTCCGGATGGTGTTTAATATGACCATGCTGGCTTGGCAAGTGATTCGTAATCGGTTAAAACAAACACCACCTGGAGCGACATCCGGAGTGTTAAACGATGTGTGAATTGACGAATGAACACTTTTGTTTTTTGGCAGTTGGAACTGCTGCTAAGGTCAATTCCGCAGTTTAAATGTTGAAATTCGCTTCAGGTTAAGAGATTCTAGAGCTTATCGCATTTCAGTTGTAATGCTTATAAATATCCAGAGTTGTATTATTTGATACTCTGGATGTGTCTGGATGGTGGTTATCTCCGAACATGTCTGGGTGGTGGTTGTCTCCTGGCGTGTCTGTGGGCGGTGGTTGTCTCAAGATGTGTCCGGGCAGTGGTCATCTCCGGACGTGTCCCAGCAGTGTTTGTCTCTGGATGTGTCTGGGCGGTGTTTACAAGTATGATCGGTAGAAAATGTATTTCAGACATTATTTTGTTTCCATCTTCACTGTTGTCCTATGCAGAATCATTTTGATGAGACGGTATGAATCTTAATTAACGTTTCACCACACATCTGCCTTCCCTTCCCCTCACCTCACACTTACCTCCTGCAAAACCCCTTCCCCCTCTATCCCCATAAAACTCTCTGCACGTTTATAATATTTCATGCTCTCTTCGAGCACCAACGTGAGTGCCCAGAAACCCGGAGGGGTAGCATGGTAGAAAAGCTTTCCATACAACAGTATGTCCCTTTACTTCTATTGCTTAACATGTGAAACCAACACACGACACAAAACCGGATATTTAATAATTAATTTATTACTCTCTATTGTCTACCTTTCAAACACTAATGCCATTTAATAGTATCCCATAACGATGATTTTAATCGAAACATTCAATGGTTTTGAAACTCCCCAAAGTAACATACACCTGACATGTTTCAATGCAGTTTTGAATTGACTCACAACTTTCAAGTCGGTAACTTCTCTCATGCACCTCATTTTTTTGATTTCTCTCTCTCTCTCATTTCTTTGAAATATACCCTCAGCAAGATACGAATTGATGTCAGTCGGTTGTGGACATGTTCGAAGCAGTCTTGCCCCGTTGAGTGGACACAGGTTGAAGTCCGACCGGCCAGTCACGTTGCAAGTCCCCAGAGGGTGATCTTGGTATCACCGAAACAAGCAAATTAATCTAAGTATGCTACTTGTCAATAATATCAAGATCACAACAGACCAGCTACTGAAGAGTGAGGAGAAGAGAACAGGCCCTTTGCCTTCTTGATGCGACCAGAGAGGAAATGCCTGTTTGGATGTCATCTCCGAGACACCAGCAAGGCAGTAGATTCGTCGAGAACCCAACCGGCCAGCAGATAAGATCAACCAGCATCTACATGGGTGCAGCTGGTTCTTTAGTCAGGATTTTGGAGTTGCTGAACCAGTCGTGGTTAGCATGTAGCACTCTCGATACTCTCTTTGCTGTTTGAGCCTGGTTTTAAAAATGAAATCAGCCACTGGACTTGCCGCACACACCGGTCACATCTTATCATCCTCCTAAATTGCATGCCTCTCTGCCCGTCCTTTTATCGTGACTCGCACAAGGTCACTCAGAGGCCTGCCGTCGAGGTATCTCCATGCCATTGTGTGTTCAAGGAGGTGGTACTTGGTTTGGAGCAACGTGTCCCATAAACCCTTTCTCCCAGTCTGTTTCTCTTTCATGTGGGAGTATAGTTTGCACACATTAATCTAAGCACTGCATTGTACAAAGTGATTTGTTGGACATCAGTCCCTAAGTACTGCTCCTTATCAGTAATACTGACATTCTGTTACTCAGCCCAACCCCACAGCACGAGTGGGTCAAACGCTGCCAGGACGCTGCACGAGTGCCTCCTTTTTTCTTTTTTTTAACACAGTACAAGCTTATTTCATTTTCAGATTAACTTTCACCATAGTATATACCTCAAGAACATTTCCAATTTTGTGGTTTGTATTACTGATCCGTAACAATAAGCATTACAGCTGAAATGCAATAAGCTCCAAAATCTCTTAACTTGAACCAAATTTCAAAATTTAAACTGTGGAATTGAACTTAGCAGCAGTTCTGACTGCTAAAAAAAAAAGTGTTTATTTGTCCAATTTGCACATTGTTTGATACTTCGGACGTCTCCAGTCATCTCAGGACATCTCCAGATGGTGTTTGTTGGAGTGCTTGCTCAAGTGCTTAACAGTGGTTGGCGGAATGGATTCTAAAGTGCTCGATTCCAACCATGGAATCCAAAGAAATTGAGTGGTAAACTTGAATCAATGTCGATTCTGAACAATTCCAACTTCATAGAAAGAAGTGTTTTTTTTTTTCAGGGAAACATTTTTTCGTCCCTGTTGGGCACGTTCCTGTTGCACAGGGTCTGGTATTGTATTAATTGAAAAGGAACATACCCCTAGGGCATCCCATTTGCAA
Source organism: Eptatretus burgeri (assembly GCF_056783735.1). NCBI lineage: Eukaryota > Metazoa > Chordata > Myxini > Myxiniformes > Myxinidae > Eptatretus > Eptatretus burgeri. The sequence continues at coordinate 35,222,177 of NC_140971.1, forward strand.
TATAGCAGCAAAAGCAAGTAATTTGCAAACGAAACACGCTCCAAGGGTGTGTTCTTCTTTATGAATAGCAAGGAACTTGGAGTTGGCCAGTAAAGCGTGCTGATTGCTTTGCTGACAGATGGGTAGACAATAATTTGACTGATAAAGGTTTGACAACATGTCATTCATAAGGTCCAGAAGTGCAGTTTGGAACTATTTCGGGAAGGTTAAAGAAGACAGTCCAAAAATTGCAAGCTCACTTTGTTCAACAGACATTGCTCATCACTGTAATGCATGCAATATGATAAAACATTTGAAAACCAAACACCAGAGAGAGAGAGTACCTATTAGTGACGGTTGAGAATGCAGATTCAAAGAAACCAAAGTCTGCAACAGCAACAAGTTTGTTTTCGCAATTAACGATCGAAAGCACTTTTGCCCAGTAATGCCCGAGTACGTTGCCTTCCTTCCCCCCTCACGCTGTCTTCCCTTCCCCTCCCATCACACTGCCTTCCCTTCCCATCCCTTCCCCTCACGCTGGGTTCCCTTCCCCTCCCCTGATGCTGCCTTCCCATCGTCATGCTGCTGTCCCTTCCCCTCACACTGCCTTCCCTTCCCACACCCTTCCTCACTACAATAAATACAATACGCACTCTAGGGTTTCCGATTGACGGAAGATCTTACGTATTCCATCTTTCGGCCACAAGCGCCCCACAGGAGAAAGACCAGAGATATATTGACAAAACACGTTACTGACAGAGGCTACAGGTCTGCAAGAACACCTGGATCAGGAGTGCAAGAATGAAGAAGGTGGATAGAAGAACGATGGATGAACTGAGGGAGGAAATTGGTGGACAAATTAGCTTTACGGGGAGATTGGTAAGAAGCCGGCCATAGATGGCTGAACACTCGGTGAGGATGGGGGAAGAGAGAATGGTAAAGAGAGCTGATAAGTTAAAGGAGAAAGGTAGGAGGACATGAGGAAGACCGTCAATGGTTAAGATGGGAAGATTGTGTGAAGAGGGACATCAATAAGGTGAGGGTGGCTGGAGAGTGGAGAGAGTTGGCTGGGAACGGTGGTAAAAGGAGTATCATGAGCAAGGTGGGGCAGAATATTAGTACCATTGGACCTAACCCGTTATAAAAGGCGGAGGAGAAGAAAAAGATGCTTTTGTAACTGGGTGATAATTGGTTTGTTAAATATGATCTTCTGAAATTTTTTTTTTAGGATTTCTTTGTTTTTGTAATACAGTAAATTCACTTTGTTGTCTATTTTCAGGAGCAACCACATCAGCAGGAACTTCGACAGCACTTCCAACCTCTCCAGCCATTGCTTCTGCTGCAGTGACATCAGCAACAACAGTACACAGTTCTGAGGCATCGTCCTCAACAGCCCCAAGTACTAACACAACTACTGCATTCACAAGAACCTCCACAAGTGCTGAAAAAACAAGCACAACCACATCTACTGGTGCAGCAACCAGCGCGAGCTCTCCAAGAAGTAGTGAAACATCTCCAACTGGAGCTTCAACAGGTATAACCTGTAAAATAGCCACAGGATTTCTTGATGGTTTTATTCAAGCTGTTTAAGTTAGTTGATGATTAGTCCCTCATCATCTCTCCAGGGGATGGTGAAGATGAAGGGTTTCTTGGCCTTGAGCCACCGCGGCTTTTAAAATGGCGTCGAAAATGGCAAGAAAAAGAGGAGACTCGTTCGTTTTTATCATTGGTTGTTCACCAAACAAAAGAAATCCACTTCGCTCAATTGTCTTGATGATGTAGAACAAAAGTCCCTTTCAAATATCGATGTGCTGAATGACTCACAATTGATAAAAGGCTTGTAAGGAAAAGCGCATGATCGACTAATGAGTCATGATCTACTAATGAGTCATGATCTACTAATGAGTCATGATCTACTAATGAGTCATGATCGACTAATGAGTCATGATCGACTAATGAGTCATGATCTACTAATGAGTCATGATCGACTAATGAGTCATGATCTAATGAGTCATGATCTCCTAATGAGTCATGATCGACGAATGAGTCATGATCGACTAATGAGTCATGATCTAATGAGTCATGATCTCCTAATGAGTCATGATCGACGAATGAGTCATGATCTACTAATGAGTCATGATCGACTAATGAGTCATCTACCAATGAGTCATGATCTACTAATGAGTCATGATCGACTAATGAGTCATGATCGACTAATGAGTCATGATCTACAAATGAGTAGAGAGAGGAGGGGGAGGGAGAGAGAGAGGAGGGGGGAGGGAGAGAGAGGAGGGGGGAGGGAGAGAGAGGGAGAGGAGGTGGAGAGGAGGAGGGGAGGGAGAGAGAGGAGGGGGAGGGAGAGAGAGGAGGGGGGAGGGAGAGAGAGGAGGAGGGAGGGAGAGAGAGAGGAGGGGGAGGGAGAGAGAGGAGGGGAGGGAGAGAGAGAGGAAGGGGAGAGAGAGAGGAGGGGGAGGGTGAGAGAGGAGGGGAGGGTGAGAGAGAGGAGGGAGGGAGAGAGAGAGGAGGGGAGGGAGAGAGAGGAGGGGGAGGGAGAGAGAGGAGGGAGAGAGACAAAGAGGATGGAGGGAGGCAGGGGAGGGGACATGAGGAAGAGGAGAAGAGTGAGGAAGAGGGGGGAGGTGGGGAGAGCGACACCTGACCAAGCATTGCAAAACAGTGCTATTCAGTGTGGGAAGGATGGGAGTGAGAGAAAGGAAAGAGAAAGGTGAAGGTTGGAGGGTTGGGTTAGCAAAAAGAATGATATGTTATGCTAAATAACTGAACACACACACACACACACACACACACACACACACACACACACACACACACACACACACACACACACACACACACACACGAGAAGCCCCTGAACATTGTTCAAGCTAATTGACGGACAGTATTCAGAGACAGTGTGAATATTGTAGAGTTCTCGCCAAGTGGCTTAAGCACTCCAACGAAATGGTTGATAAGAAACGGCTCGCTTGGTATGCGATTAGCAATCACCGAACTGTCCTATTAAACGCACACCTCCCGGAGAGCATAAAATGTCAAATATGTCCGAATTGGACAAATGAACACTTTTTTTTAGCATTTGGAACTGGTGGTAAGTTTGATTCTGGAGCTTAATTTTTGTAATTCGGCTGACTTTAAGAGATTCTCGAGGTTATAGCATGTGCGGAAATGAAATAAAGCCATGAATGCCAACGTCTCCGGGTGTTTATAAGCATTGCAGTGTACCCAGCGATTCATATCTATGATGAACAGGCATTCAAATATATGAGTGAGGAAAGTGAAAAAAAAACTATTGTTAAGAAATCGGAAGCTCGGAAGAGGAAATTTGGGCATAATAGTGAAAAAGTGTTTTGGCAAAAATGGTATTTTTATTTTTTGATAAATCAATTAATTGATTAATTACTTATTTATTTTCTTTCTCATCTGGGCAATATCTCAGGCACCTATTGAGCTAGGAAGCTGATATTTGGAAATGACAGTGACCAAGTGAATTGAATATAAAGAGTATTTTTGATTTATTGATCAATTAACTAATCGATTAATTATTTTATATTTTGATGAATTAATTTTCAAAAAGTTACAGGTTAGGATGAAACAGTGGTGTTTAGGTATGTTATTTGCCAATTGATTAATAAATTAATTATTTATGATTATTATTTATTTATTACCTTCGCATTCTGTGAAAGGTTATGTTTTGGTCGGCGTGTATTTATTTATTTATTTATTTATTTATTTGTAATCTTGTGATTCGTATAACTCAAAAAGTATTAAACCGAATTGCATGAAATTTGGTGGGATGATTGGTTATTAGCCAGGAAGCATTCGATTAGATTTTGGGATCGTTCGGGTCAAAGGTCAAGGTCAAGGTCACGAAAAGGTCAAAATCATCTTTTTACGATAACACGGTCAATTTTTATTCAATTTGCATGCAACTAACGCCAAAATGTTCAGAATTCAACGCCTCATCTTGTGATATGCAATATGACACAATGACGCCCATACTCTTGTTACCGGTTAGGGGTCAAAGGTCAGGGGGGTCACGACCTTGAAAAATATGTGGTTTTTGTCATAACACGGTCAATTCTTGTCCGCTTTACATGTACCCAGCACCAAAATGTTAAGAATTTAATGCCCAATCTTGTGACACAATGACGTCATAACACATGTCACCGGTTTGGGTAAAATGTCGGGGGGGGGTCACTCCCTTGAAAAATATGCGGTTTTCGGCATAACTCAGTCAATTCTTATTCGATTTGCATGAAACCAGCATCAAACGACATTACCTTCTCTTGTTGAAACATTATATTCCCCGAGCTTGCGAGTGAAGACTCGCCAAAACGACGTGAGTTGATTGTTGTTTAGTCCGTAGCCCCCGAAAGTCGGGGGGGGTCATGACATTATAGATATGTGGTTTGTGTCATAAGACCATTCATATGAAACCAGTTCCCCACACTCATACCAAAAACAAAAAAAAGTATTGGCTGTGAAGGTATGCGCTCTATGAGTGCCCGTTCTAGTTATGACTTGTAATTGACAAGCCGGTAGGCGGACATGGGTAGTCGCCTACCCAATAGAACCTGACGCGATGGGCCCGTTCGATGGGGAATGACCTGAGGATTAAGCACAAGAAATTTAATGATTTTCACATCCCTTCCCATCTAACAGTTTCAAGGGTTAATGCTGCAGATTCTTTTTTCGTTAAAATACCCCCACATTTAGAGGTTTTTCGGCCATTGCTAAGCAACGGAGGGGTCCATAGCAACGGTTCTTTCTCACACATAACTAGGACATACCATGAACCTACCATACCGGTTTCATGTATATCTGACTCATAGTCTCTGAGATATAACGAACTTCGTTTTTTTATTGTTTTCGACCAGGGTTCATTCAAAGTCTATCTTCTCCGACAGTTTTCATAGGATTCGGCTGGAAATTTTTGACAATATGGCTGAATGTACTGCCCACAGTCGCTCGTGGCCCGATTTTTGATTTTCGAAAAAATAATTTTTTTATGATTTTTCAAAAATTTCAGTCCCGTTGCTAGGCAACGGTGGTGTCCATAGCAACGGTTCTCATTTTCACACAACTAGGTCATGGTATGAACCTAACAACCAAGTTTCATCGAAATCGCCATTGTATTAACAGAGCACTGGACCGAACCAACAGACAGACAGACAGACAGACAGACAGACAGACAAACATATTGACGGAAAAACTGATAATAAGGGTAGAACAAATTTCAAAATAAAAAAACAAAAATTAAAAAAAATTTCCACTGGATCGACTACCCAACATATCAACGGAAATACTGAAAAGGGTAGATCAAGAAAAAAAATGTTCGAAGTTTTTTTTTCGACTCGATCGACTACCCAACAAACATCGACAGAAAAAGTGATAATAAGGGTAGAACAAATTTCAAAAAAAAAATTTTTTTGAATTTTTTTTTTTTCGACTACATCGATTACCCAACAGAGGGGTGAAAACATAACCTCCTTCACCTTTCGTGGCAGAAGTAATTATCTCAGATGTAACCAATCACCTTCAAAATCACACACCAAGTTAATTGGCCTCCACCTGTGTTAAATTTCAGTGATTTTGATAATTTCAGAATAAAATCATCTGTTCCTGTAGGTTTTTTTCTGCTGGGTAATACATTTCACAGCAAAAACTCAACAATGAGCACCAAGGAGCTTTCCAAAGACCTCCGAGATAAAGTTGTGGAAAGGCATGTATTCAGGGATGGGTATGAAAATATTTCAAAGGTCTTGAATATCCTTTGCAGCACAGCCAAGACATTCATTAAGAAATGGAAGGCAAATGGTTCCACAAAGAACCTGCCCGAGATCAGGCCATCCCTCCAAACTAGATGACCAAGCCAGGAGTAGGCTGGTTACAGTGACCACCAAGAGGCCAATGGCAACTTTGAAAGAGCTACGTGCCTTTATGGCAAAGACTGGTCACTGTGTGCATGTGGCAACAATATCCCAAGCACTCCACAAGGCTGGCCTGTATGGTAGGGTGGCAAGAAAGAAGCCGTTACTCAAAAAAGCCCACTTTGAGTCCCATTTGAGGTCTGCAAAAAACTCACTCCAGAGATTCTGAAGCCAGGTGGCAAAATGTTTTGTTGGCTGATGAAACCAAGATGGAACTTTTTGGGCTGAATGCAAAATGTTACTTTTGGCGCAAACCTAACACAGCACATCACCCAACGAACACCACCCCTACTGTGAAGCATGGTGGTGGCAGCATCATGTAATGGGGATGTTTCTCATCAGCAGGGACTGGGGCACTTGTCAGGAGGGAAGGGAAAATGGATGGAGCAAAATACAGAAAAATCCAAAAAGAAAACCTGCTGCCCTCTGCAAGAAAGCTGAAATTGTGAGGGAAGTTCATTTTTCAGCATGATAACGACCAGAAGCACACAGCCAAAGCTACATTGGAGTGGCTAAGGAACAAAAACACAAATGTCCTTGAGTGGCCCAGTCAGAGCCCCGACCTAAATCCAAACGAAAATCTGTGGCATGACTTGAAGATTGCTGCCCATCAACGCCCCCCACACAATTTGACTGAACTTGAACAGTTTTGTACAGAAGAATGGGAAATATCACCCAATCAAGGTGTGTCCAGATAGTTGAGACCAATCCCAACAGACTCACAGCTGTAATTACTGCAAAGGTGCTTCCACCAAGTATTAACTCAGGGGGGTGGACGCATATCCAACCAAGATATTCTAGTTTTGTATTTTCAATTAATTTTCTGGAATTTGTAGAATTTGTTTTTCACTTGTAAGTTGGGGATTATGATGTGTAAATAAAGGTGGAAAAAGTCTGATTTAATGCAGATTTTTGTGCAATTTAATTCCAAGCTATGAGGCATCAAAAGGTGAAAACTTTGAAAGGGGGTGCAGATTTTCTATTGGCACTGTATTTTGTGTGTTTAAGATTTATAAATTGTAGTTTTGCTTTTCACAGCTGCATCAAAATTGTCTCCAACAACACAACCATCTACAAAGGTCAACTACGGCATAAGGTTCAAGATTGTGAATAAGAAATTCCATAAAAACCTTCATGACAACTTATCTCCTGCCTTTCGAAAACTGGCAAATCAAATTGAATCCAAGGTAAGATGTTGTAATTGCAATATTGTTACCTCCGCCAACGAAGGTCGACAGAGGTTTTCTTTTCACCACTGTTTGTCTGTTTGCCACATGCGAAATCGAAGATTCGAAAATATTTTGGTTGGTCTGATCTGTTATTCTGTCTGTGTGTGTATGTCAATCACCTACACCTGGTCAAGGTAGTCACAAGCAACAAGCCTCTTGTTTTTGAGAGCAATAGGTCAAGGTCAAGGTCAAGGTCACAAATCATCAATTTTCATCTAATTGACTTGACATTTGAACAGGAATTGCATATTGGATCACGGACCCGGTTCATCAAAACGAAGAACGATCTATTAAACCTTTTTGACATGTCAACTGTTTCCATGATAACAACAATTTCACCCCATTCGAATCAAATTGGCCTTTTTATGAATGCATTATTACCATATCTCGGGAATTTTTCAGGATATCAAATTAAAGCTGACACAGCTTACTTGTACGTGTGTGCAGTATATGTGAGGAAAATTTGGGTCAAACTTGGTCAAAGGTCAAGGTCAATGCCATCCAAAATATGTATAACACCTATTAGGCCACAATTAGAAAATGTATCAACCCAATTTGTTATTCACAACATTCAATCATGTAAAACACTTGATAGGTCAAATTTTCGAAATTATCAAATTATGTCCACGATAACTATTAGTCAGGTGGTAGGAAGGGGGAATCACCACCGGAAGAGGGACAAATTTTCATCCAACTTTTCTAGACCAGTTTTTTGTGTAGATTAGGAATATGAAAGGTGATCAGCCAGGTTCGGGGGCTTTTCCGAGATATTGCAGGTGAAATGTCAACCGGGGTCAAATTTAGCCAATTATGAGTTTTTACTATAAAACTGATTCTGAAAGCTAAAATGCAGTATTTTTATGACTCGTTTATACTTTCAAGTGTCTAATCTTTATCAAAACAGAAAATCAAATCATTTTAGGGCTGACCTTAACTCAAAGTTCAAAGGTCAACAAATAACAACTCGTGAAAAAACAGATAAAATGCCTAAAACTGGTCTATGTTGCTGAAAATTGTGATCAATGTTTCATCTCAGCTAAAATAGAGGAACGGGCACCCCTGCCCATTTTCCCACCCATGTGTCCTTGTGGGGTCCCCCAGGGGCACCTCCTTGCCCCCAAAACGTTTTCAAAAATATTGATTTTTTAAAATTGCAAACAATTTCAAACTGGTAAAATAGCCTGAAGTCTGTATAAAAAACGCTAAAACTGAAAAAAAAAATTTGATGAAAATGACAATGAGTAATTTCCACTTTTGCAGCCAGTGGCGTATCTAGTATGAAACTAATGAAGCTAAAGCTTTAGGGCCCCAATCCCGGAGGGGCCCCTGAAGCAACTTTTTACTATCATCGGCTGTTACTATGCCGATGTTGTACAGGCTTAAAGCCAATATCTTATTCTACTTTTCGATAATATGCCGCCAATTTTCTCTCATCTTTCCACAACAACAACGTGTTTTTTTGTTATTAAATTACAAGGCGCTGCAGTAATTTATCGGAAGGTTATGCAACTTTAAATATATTGTTCCTAATATATTTTTTCTCTTGTCACCCCCAGAACGAAATTCCTTTTTGCACGGTTCAGCTGAAACTGTAATGTGAGACCTTGCGACATTTATTTTCCAACATGAAATTGATCCTAACAAACTGTTCAACATAGTTTCAGGCAAACCATTACCGGATGATGTCGCTGCCCACCTTTTGTCAACACAACAACGAGGAAGAGAACTCTACAATGCGTTCAACTCCCGACTCGATACCGAAAAGAATGGTGAAACCACATGCTTTTTTAATCCGATATCAAGAGTTCCATGGAGAAGCTTTCAAGACAACCTGAAGAAGACAACAGTAAAATCTGCAGCAGGAAAGACCAAAGATGTAACAGTACAGAGAGATATCCTTGGATTACTGGCAGCAAAGTCATGTAAAGAAAACATGTCCGTCGATTTGAATAAAGCATTGAAGTATCCTTTAGCAACGGTACCTCTACCTCTTGCGACAGCAGATGGCAGTCGTCGGACAACACCAAAAAGTAAGATGATGGAAGCTGCACTCACATCACTGAATTTACCGAACACAGCCTATGATGTCCCAGAAAATGCAGTTTACGTGATTGACCTTATTGCATATTTACGTTCGTTGGTGAATGTACCAGATACGTTTCGGTTGTTAGCCAGGAGAATTATGGCTGACATACCCACACGTTATAAAGTGGTATATTTCGCATGTGACACATACAATGCACATTCCATAAAACAGGCTGAACAAACTGCAAGAGGGCAGTCAGATGAGTACATTCTGCGCACACCTGATATCAGAATTCCGGCTGCATTTGGACAGTTTATGTGTGATGGAGGGAACAAAGAGAGAATGATGGAGCTGATTGAACAGGTTCTCTGTGAAGAGGAAAGTCTCATTGGAGATTGAGTTGTGTACTATGCAAGGGGGAATCTCTGCATGAAGATAACGTCACACTTACTCAGAGGAAATACCAGCCCTGGCTACTGACCACATAGAGGCTGATACAAAGATCTGCTACCTCACCCAACATGCACTAGATGAAAACTCTGGTGGTCCCACGGTCTATGTAGTGCGTTCGAGTTCTGGGGATACAGACATTCCAATCAATTTACTGGCCAACAAACGTGAAAATTTAAAGATCTTCATAGATCATGGGAGTGGCAAAGGTCAGCGATTCCTTGATCTGAGTCAATGTCAACTCACTGAACTCCAGAAATGTGCATTGCTTGGTATCCACGCCTTTTCGGGAAATGACTACGTTTCTTCATTTTTCCGAAAAGGGAAGAAAACTTGGTGGACACTGATAAAAGATGATGAAAATATGCAGAAAGTATTCGCAGAACTGGGCAACGAGCAACAACTTTCCAGCGTAGTGTTTGATGGACTTCAAATATGTACTTGTGCAATCTCCAATCAAAGGAGATGCAAACGTATCAATGAAGCCAAATCTACTATTTTCTGGAATCGATTTCGTGACGGCAAGGTAGCTGATCTGTGTGCATTACCCCCATGTGAGTCAGCACTGGCATTACATTCAGCTCGAAGTAACTATGTAGCCGGGATGTGGCCTCTGGCTCACAGACCCCAGCAATTCTTGAACACTCCAGTAAACCATGGGTGGACTGAAGATTTATCAATCCATTGGGTTTATATACCATATCCTGTGGATGTTGTGGAACTTCTGTGTAATATTTCTGATGAAGATAGTGAAGACGAGTTATCAGACTACAGTGAAGACAGTGATTGTGATGAAATGTCCGACTAGCATCTATATTTGGTGATTGTATCCAGTGACGTAGGTATACTACTTCCACTGTCTTTAGCTAGATTTCTTAAATGTAATAACTGTTGATTCATCTGACTGTACCTGATTGAAACATGTTTTAGGGGTATTACATACTAAAGCATCTTAATGTTTCATCTCGAATCTATGAGAAGCAGGGGCAGTTCAGACAAAAGGGCATTTATGCGTTAAGAAAAAGATTTTCAGATATTTTAAAGAAAAATGTGTGATATATATTTTTTAAGGCAATGTCTGAATAAAAATCAATAGACAATGCATGAATTTTTTATTACTATAGTGGTTAGAAACTACATATGATGATGAAATTTAAATGGAAAAAAAACTAAATTTTAAAAAACTTTTGGGGGCAAGTGGGTGCCCTTGTGGCACGCTACAACGGTGGGGCAGAAAGAACAGACGGAGGACGGCCCGCACCTCTAGTTTAGCTTAGATGAAACATTAGATGATTACTATTTTGAGCAACCAAGTTATCTCGGTGTCAGCATCGTATCAGTTTTTGCATCGGTTGTTATTTGTTGACTTTTGACCTTTGAGTTAAGGTCACCCATAAAAAGATGCGAATTGTGTTTTTTTATAAAGATTAGACACTTGAAAGCATAAACGAGTCATAAAAATACTGTATTTTAGCTTTCAGAATCAGTTTTATAGTAAAAACTCATAATTGGCTAAATTTGACCGCGGTTGACATTTGACCCGCAATATCTCGGAAACGCCCCCGAACCTGGCTGATCACCTTTCGTATTCGTAATCTACACAAAAAAACTGATCTAGAAAAGTTGGATGAAAATTTGTCCCTCTTCCGGTGGTGATTCTCCCCCTCCCACCACCGGTCTACATTGTTTATTTGGATTTTTCGCAAGTATCGTACTGTGCACGACATCTTTCTTGTTTGTTTCTTGTTTGTTTTTGTTGTCTATTTGTGAGCAAGATATCTCAAAAAGTTATAGAAGGATTCAGATGAAACTTGGTGGACAGGTTGGGTGTGTGTGACAGGGATTAATTAATTATATTTATCTGAATATCTGGATGCAGATCTGGACATTAGAATTTTAAAAGTCATTCTTCACCATTGAGAGATAGAGCCAAAAATTATATATAGCATGATATTTCAACACGTTGTGGACAGATTATGACAAAACTTGGTGGATGAGATGGGTAGGTGACAAGAACAAGCTGATTAAATTATAGTTCAGGTCTAAATGTAGATCCTGCCTATCAGTGGGATACAAAATGTAAACTGTTCAGCGTGGTGGAGGTGTGTACTCCACCGAGTGCCGTTCTAGTTTTTATTGTGATACTAGCAGAGTAGCCACCCACTGTGTGTGTGGAGATAACATATTATTTGCATTAAAAAAAATCATCTATCTATTGCAAGAAGACATTATAGATGTTTGTATGATGTGCATCTCAAGTGTTACACGGTCTTAAGGTATCTAATGGGTGAAAAGTCAAAAAGGTCAAAGAGGTCTAAGTGGTCCAAAGGGTCTATAGGGGTTTGCAAGGTTTTTTAGTGTTCTAAATGTGTAAAGGGTATGTTGCAATAGCAGTTCGGGTCTAAATGGGTCTAAGGGTCTCATGGGTCTGAAGTGTCTAAGTGGTCTGAAGGGGCGAAAAGCAATAAAGGGTGAAGGGGTCTCCAAGCCGACTGGCAGGGTCTCCGAGCAGCCATCAAACTTACAGACTGGTCTCCTATCACTACTTTCTCAAACATCAACTCATCCTGGGAATTCTTTCAAAGAAACTTGCTCTCCCTCATGCACAGATTTATCCCCTCTCGTGTTCAGTTGTCCTACCCTTCCTCCCGCCCTTGGTTTACTGAAGCTTGTGGCGAGGCAGTTGTCCTGAAACAACTTGCCTTTGCCTCATGGAAAGCAAACCCAACTGAGGGCAATCTCAGTTCTTTCCACAAAGCTCGGAACAAGTGTGTATCTACCCTCAGGAGAACCAGAAAACAACATCTTTCTCATCTCAAGTCTGAACTCTCAAACCTCTCTCCCTCCTCAAAATCCTGGTGGCGTTTAATCAAATCTGTTTCTGGTGTATGTTCCCCCTCCATCCCCTCCCTTACCTCAAATGGCCGCACTGCTGATTCCACACGTGATAAAGCTGAATGTCTAAACTCGGTGTTTGCAGCTAAATCTTGTGTCCTAAACCCATCACTATCTCTACCCACTTTACCCAGTCGCATCCAACTGTCCCTGGACTCTGTATCCTTTTCTCCTGACAAGGTGAAGAGCTTGCTTTCAAACCTCGAGTCAGATTCTGCAACCGGTCCAGACGGCATCAGCCCACGTGTCCTCAAAGCCTGCTCTTCTGCTCTTGCTCACCCTCTCTCTGTTCTATTCACACTCTCATTTGCCCAAGGTCATCTGCCATCTGCTTGGAAATCTGCTAACATCACTGCCCTGCATAAAAAAGGTGCAAAAACAGATCCCTATAACTACAGACCAATCAGCCTTCTCCCAATCATCAGCAAGGTGATGGAATCCATCATCGCTTCAGATATGAAATCCTTCCTCTTCTCCAATGGCTTGATTTCCAATCATCAATTTGGTTTCAGACCAGGTCACTCTACCCTGGATATGCTGCTTCTGCTCTCCCATCAATGGATGGAGGTCCTCAATGCCAGACAGGAAATCCGAGCCGTATCCCTGGACATATCACGTGCTTTTGACACAGTCTGGCACCCTGCCCTACTCACCAAACTCTCTTCCCATGGTATTCAAGGCCATCTCCACTCATGGCTCGCAGACTTCCTCTCCTGTCGCAGTCAACGTGTGGCCCTAAATGGAGTTCTTTCATCCCCTCTTCCTGTGCAGGCTGGAGTTCCTCAAGGCAGCGTTCTGGGCCCTGTTCTTTTTCTGGTTTTCATCAATGATCTCTCGGACTCTCTGGAAAATCCTCTATTTCTCTTTGCCGACGACTCCACCCTCTGCCGTACCATCTGTCATCCCTCAGACCGGCAAGCAGCAGCTTCTTCGCTCACTGCAGATCTGGATAAAATCACAAACTGGTCCAACACGTGGAACATGTCTTTCAATCCAGACAAATCTCACACTCTCACTATGTCTCTTCGAAAGGACCATTTACAAAACCCCCCCATCCACTTTCTCAACAATCCTCTGGAAGAAGTCTTTTCTTTCAAGCTTCTAGGTCTCACTATCTTCCATGACCTTTCCTGGGAAAGTCACATTTCCAACCTCGCCTCAAAAGCCAGTCGCCGACTGGGAATCCTCCATCGTGCTAAGTCCTTCCTCGGCCCTCTTGAGCTCCTGACCACTTACAAAGCTTTTGTCCATAGCCTGATGGAGTACTGCTCTCCCCTCTGGGCTGGTGCTCCTGCCTCCCACCTTTCTCGGCTTCACGCTGTCGAAACCAGGGCATTTAAGATCATCGGCATCTCCCGCAATGAAGCTGAGTCTTTGGGCCTCTCACTCAATCACCGCAGGTTGGTCGGTGGTCTTTCTGTCTTCTACCGACTCCTCTCCAGCCTTGCCCCCCTGCTCTCTCTGCGATTTGTCCCCACCACATTTCCACAGGGCGCTCAAGGTCCGCCAACAACCCCCTTCTGGTAAAACTACCAAAATCACGAATCACTGCTCATCTTCACTCTTTCATTCCTCTTTTTTCCCGCCTTTGGAATAAACTTCCTCACTCTATTCTTTCCCATTCTTCCCTCCAGGCTTTCAAAACAGCTGTTCACCACCACCTATTATCTTCCCCCATCCAAATCCTCGATCGTTTCTACCCCCGATAATCCACCCAAGCCCACTTCCTTCATTTCTCCTGCTTTCCTTCCTGAAAGTCCCTGAAATGTCCATCTTCTCTTCGCCATGTTCCCCGTCCCATCCCCATCCCTCTCCCTTCCACAGTTCACCTAATGTGTCTGTTCCCCACTGTTTTGTCCCTTCCACTCCCGCCCCTCTTGTCTCATGCCTCCTTGCTGTGAGTTGTGTGTTTGCTCTCATACGAGCCTCGACCAAGGTATACAAAAAAAAAAAAAAGTGTCTAAAGTGTTGCAAGGATCTTATAAAGTCTAAAGTGTCTCAAAAGGTCTTAAGGGTACACTCAAATCATGGTTTGGGGTCTTCAGAATCGAAGGCTCGAAAGGGGATTTATAGTGTCTACATGATCTATAAGCTTAAATGGGTATAAATATCTAAGGTGTCGAAGTCCTGGTGATATCTCACGGTCAAAGGGTCGATTAAGTCTTTGGGGTCTCAGCGGTGTAAAGAGTCTAAGGGGGCTAAAATATATATTCTAAAGAAGGTATAAAGGGTTTAATGTGTCTGAGGGTTCAAAAGGGTCTGATGGGTCTTAAAGGTCTAAAGTGTCTCAAGGGTCAAGGGGTCAAAGCAGTCTAAAGGGTGTAAAGCTCTTAAAGGGTTTAAGGGAATTAATGGATCTAAAATGTCTAAATGGGTTTAAATTGGTCTCAATGAGTCAATAGGGTGTGCAGATCGAAAGGGTCTAATGGATCTATGGGGTCTCATGGGTCTAAAGGTCGAAAAGGTATGTTCCAATCATAGTTCGGGTCGAAAGGGTTTAAAGGTGCCTAAAATATCTAAAGGGTCTTAAAAGGTCTCATTGGTCTAAAGGGTCAAGGGGTCTCAGAAGTCTGGAGGTTGAAAAGGTACTTTCCAAGAGTACGTAATTAATCAACGTAGTCACTGTACAACTGACATTCAAACAGTACATAATACGTGACTTATGAAATGACAAATGAATGCCAACAAGGACATTTGCGCATGTGCTGTGTATGCGTTTACAGTGACTAGTCCTACTCGCTGGGCACGTTTAACCTGCCATTGCTGGTGCGAAATCTGTAATTCAAATCGTCTTTTAAACATCATTTTCACCATTTAGATGAAAGACTTGCAATTTCAAAATGGTTATCCATAAATGTTCTGTTCATGAATGCAAAACTCATGGAAATATCTGAAATATGACAAATATCCGTGGATGAGAAGTGTAGAATTCCCACCTTTTCCTGTTACTACAATTATCGAGCAGTGGCAGTGGCAGTGGATTTAACACACACACACACACACACACACACACACACACACACACACACACACACACACACACACACACACACACACACACACACACACACACACACGTATATATATATATATATATATATATATATATATATATATATATATATATATATATATATTTATATTGGCCCTTAATAGTTAATATTGTTACGAATTCTGGCCCGTCTGGCGTGCGATCGGCCGCGTACCTCTAATGGCAGCCGCATCGCCCACCAGACGGACAATTCAGTCGTGACCCTCCTGCAACTACCACCAGGAGCCAGTCACGGGTGGGGGTTTAACCTCACCACAACCCAGTCCGCATTCCACCCGCGCACAAATAGGGTGAATCGCCGAATGTCGATATACCTAAATACCCATGCGGGTAACCTACCGAGGGGTGCACCACGCCGCAGGTCGGCTTAGGACACGAACCGCTTTAGCGGTTCGTTCCGTACAACAGGGATAACCGAGCGGTGATATCACCGACCTCGACAGTTCAGATTATTTATCGGGTGTTTAAAACCCACTACCAATCATTCCACGATTCAAGATGGCACTTTCAAAAGAGGGGAAGGACGCAACGAACGGGAAACATTTCACAAGCACATTTATTGCACATATAACACAAGCAACAAGGAATCATGCAATATACAAGCAAGGCAAATAGAAAGCAATACAACCGACTATAATGAGAATGTACATCCACTTAACAGTTGTTACTCAACAGGACACGGCGCCACAGCATGCAAACAAAAACAACAGGAAAACCCTCCCCATAGGCAGGGAGGTAGACGGGGTTCGTAAACCTTTATGGTCGTGGGCCGTGGATGACCGAAAAGGCCCGCGAGACCGTGCTGGTTACCTGCCCCCTCGAGGTGTGACAGTGGGCAGGTCGCGACGCCTTGTTCCCACGGCAGCTAGCGTAGCCACGCCTGCTCTCGGGCCTTTGCGATGACGTGGTCGGTAAGTTCTCTCTGGCGTCCCTCGCCAGACACGCAGATTCGCACCACACAGCTGGCAGGGCTGCGCCTCCTGTCTGCGTCTCTGAGGCATCGCCCGGACTCGCTGCCGGCCCGCGCCTTCACCGACAGGTCGCCCAACGCCAAGACGAGAGAGCCCGAGCTCGACCACCAAGAGAGAGCTCGAAGATGAAGCGAGAGGATGACGTCCACCAAGAGAGTGAGTAGAATCCAACACGACCCTGACAAAGAGAGCGAGCCTCGCGCGCGGTCCACCTTATATAGCGCGGGGCTTCGCCATTCGCTCCTCCCCGTTTTCGGCTCCACCTCCCTTCGAGAAGGTTCCCAAAAAGGGGCGTTCCCTCACCCCGACCGCCTCACGCTGTTCATCCACCAATCAGCGGCGAGCTGCCCTCCCCCTGCCTCCGTCACACTCCTCGGAGAAACAGGCAGGAAAAATCTGCGTGCCCATCGGAACTCCTCTGGTTTCCTTTTGCGTTCGACGGTTTTCAACGCTGCTTGTTGCTTGCATGGAGGTTTGTTCAAAATAACAATAGAAAAAGAAAAACGGCTATCTCAAAGAGTCGCAGCCCGGTGAACACGAAGAATACCCTTTAAACAACGGTGGGGACCTATCTGAACACTCACTTACCGGCATAGCTAATCTAAGGAACCTTTCTGGTGTATTGCAAATTTCCACAGCCGTAACAATATCATAGTTAAAAATTTGCAATGTGCATTGATAAGTCCCAGATATGACCTTCTCATTAGTGTTGAGAAGCAACCAAATCAAATATGGTGCTTCCCTCTAGGAAGTCTGTCTAAATGTTTGGAATTATGGCATCATCTTATTGCAGACATCCATTAAATAAATAACCAAGCTGGCCATGTTCTCAAGGGGGTAATCCCGCAAGATTAAAAGTCCACTCACTGACAGCGATGGTCGAATGTTTGGGCATAATGCGCCTGTCTGTGAACCTTCGGGTCTTGCGCTGGTCCATGTCCTTGGTAGTTTGCATTATGAAGAGCTGCAAGCGATCAGCCCTTTGGGTGAGTTCAGAAAGCTCTCCAACTCTTTTGTTGTGCAGAGAAATGCTCCTTTCTTGCAGGTGCTTTTGCAAGTGTGTTCCGCTTCTTTTAGATGCTTTGCGAGCCATTTTAGGTAACAATCCTTATCTTGGACGCATGATATACATTTTGGCTGCTCCGGTGACCCCCGTTGCTCGAGGTTTCTGCACATGTGCACTGAACATTCCGGGGTGGATAACATCATTTTGAAAATCACATATTGCAGTTTTTCTCGATTGTTTACACACATTTCCTAAAAATATACCTCATTTTCCAAATCTCTAAACAGAAATCAGTCAACAATTTCTGCAAAACTTCACAAATCTTTCTTAAAATGTAACACTGTGTTCAAAACCCAGTTTTCAAACATTTTGTATGACATTTTGTATCCAAATCATACACACAAGCCATCAAGTGAACAAACCTTACTGAATACCAGTCACACATCTGGTGTCATAAACGAAAGGCACTATTATGAAAATTTTCAGGTATCAGTGTGCTTTGGCTTTTTCAGTGTTGTAACGTACAACTTATGGACAATAACTCGTTGTTCCAAATTATTAGAGCTTATACAGGCCCACTCAAATGTAAACAGAACACACAAACACAGTGAGATTGTTTTGATTGTTTTTATTCTATTTTTCCAAATTACAGCACTGGAGGCAGGAGGCAACAAAACAAAAAGAAACAGGAGAAAAATAATATACAGTACTGGGAGACAAGTAAAAAACCAAAACAAATAATAAACTTCAATTATCTAAAGAAAAAATACAAAAGAAAACAAACAAACAAAGAATAGAATAAGAGATCATTGAGGGTCTTGTCTCTGCTCTGGATCAGGCCAGAGACTTTCATCGACATCACAAGCAACGTTCTCCCTGGTCAAGCAGTGGGAAATATTATTTCTTGCATGGCACATGCACCCCTGGCATGACTCTGCCTGTATATCCCCACATGCCTCTTCCTCTGCTTGGAGTAGGGGCACACGGTCGTGGGGGTTGCGGTCGTGCACCTTCCACCGCCATGCCGAGAAAAACTCCGATATTGGGTTTAGGGAAAGGTGAATATGGAGGGAGATACATCGATGAAAAACGCTGCTTTTCATCGAACCATTTGTGAACCAGAGCAGCCCGGAAGAAACTGACGTTGTACCAAATGATAACGTACATGGGCTGTTCTGGCCCATCTTGCTCTCTCTGATCAAGTGGGAATAGACCACTGCGGAGAGTGTCAAGGAAAGTGAGATGTGCCGTGTTGTATGGACCGAGTGTGGCATGGCGAGAGAGGACCCCCACAGTTGCTGATTGCTGCACGGAGAGTGATATTTTCCCCACGCTGGCCAGGAACTTCCACAATGGCATGGTGGCCACTGATGTTCCCTCCGCATCTCCTCCTCTTTGTCAAATCGAATTCAGCCTCATCGATAAAAATGTACTCGTGTGGAATGGGGCTCGCATCTTGTTCAAATATTCTCTGAAAACGAAAACGACATGACACTATCAGAAATAGATCTCCAGCAGTCAATGTAGTGAAGAACAATAACATTTTGAACTGACCACAAAGGGTATAACTTTGATGGGGATTGCACCCTCAAAGTCCTATTCTGCAAGCAACTGCACAAACCACTGCTTCAATTTAATAAGCCTTTGCAAGATTTATGTGTTAGCAGGTCCTTACTGTTGCCACCATACTTTGGTGAGAATTACAGTATACAGTGCTCAAATAATGTTGTCAATTACAGTGGAGTACTTACTTGCACATATTGGTAGCGCAGTTCTTTCAGTCTTTCCGAGTTCCTCTCTAAAGGTACGAGGTACACTTGCTTCATCCTAACTCGGTTTTCTTTCAGGATGTGGTCAATTGTTGACAGGTCCACTTGGTCAATGCCTGGAAACACAGCATTGTTATCAATAATGTGACTCCGGATCTCACGCAGTCGAATTGTGTTGTTTGCCTGAACCATATTGACAATAGCATTTTGTTGCTCTGGAGTGAATTGTCGTCGTCTACCACCACCAGCTTGTTATCTTTCAATTCTGCAAAATAAATAAATAAACAAATAAAAATACAGTATTGACAAAATATAAACACAACTTCTAATTTCTTACATTGGTACTGTGGTCCACTTGCAGCGGTATGTATTACAGTAGGTATTCTTCAGTACAGTAATCAATGAGTATTGTATTGATATGTTGCAGTAAATAACAGTGGAGTGGAGAGGAGATTACTCCAATTTTTACTTACATATTCTCATTTCTGAATGCCCGGATGACAGAAGCAACAGTGAAGCGGCTCAAATTCGGCTGAACTCTCTTCCGGCCTCCAAACCATGGTTGACCACATGGTCAACTAAAGTTTCCCTGATCTTGTTACCTTCGCATTCTGCGAAAGGTTATGTTTTGGTCGCTGTGTATTTATTTATTTGTGAATATGTGTGTTTGTTTGTTATTCGCATAATTCAGAAAGTATTAAATCGAATTGCATGAAAATTGGTGGGATGATTCGTGATTATGCAAGGACGATTTGATGAGATTTTGGGAGCGATCGGGTCAAAGGTCAAGGTCAAGGTCATGAAAAGGTCAAAAACAAACTTTTGAGCATAACTTCCTTCATAAGACAGCTATCGACA
Source organism: Eptatretus burgeri (assembly GCF_056783735.1). Classification (NCBI taxonomy): domain Eukaryota; kingdom Metazoa; phylum Chordata; class Myxini; order Myxiniformes; family Myxinidae; genus Eptatretus; species Eptatretus burgeri. Next base: position 35,242,360 of record NC_140971.1, read on the forward strand.
TGCAACCAACACCATATTGTTCCATGACGAAATACCTTTCGGGTACGTGGTGTCAGATTTGACGTGACATCATCAGAAGTGCGTCAAAATGACGTCACAAGATGACGTAAATTTTCAATTTTCGACCTCATCAGTTTTGATCATACCTTTTTGTAGGACTTACCTTAAGGACGTCACACACCAAATTTTACGTCGTTCGGACTGACCGTT
>NC_140971.1:35243069-35323069 GCF_056783735.1 Eptatretus burgeri
GTGTGCGTTGAACGGCGACGACGACGGAACCAGATGAAGGACAAGGGCCGAGTAGTGGCCGCAGCTATTTTGAGCACCGTGCCGGGTTTGCACAGCAGCGAGCGCGGGGTCCGTGCTGTGCTACGCACAAGACCGCCAGGTGCGCGGCTACGCAGGTGAAACCCAGTCCGGAAACGCCAGCGGTGGATGTTAGCCGATCCCGCGGACGGACAGAAGCTAGGCTGGATTCGGAATTTGGACCAGATGGGTTCTCCACGCGAGCGTGTTTGTAAAGCTCCGACAAGCAGAGCACATGTGTTCGCGTGAGGAACCCCTCGAAACGCGGGGCTTGCTTTGAGATGCGCAGAGTGACGTCATGGCTGCATGTGTGTTTGGAATCTGGCAGAAGGGAATTCCTGCCGGATGGTACCGTTCAAGAGGGACGAGGTGCGCGGGGCGCAAGCAGCTGCCATGACGTCACTGAAAAAGAGTGCGGCTGTGAACTGCCGCGCTGGTGGTGCGCATTATGAAAAAAAAAATAGTTGAGAAAAGCAAGCCTCGCTTTGGGTGAACAGGATTCCCAGACAAGGGGTGGAAGACCCCCTTGTTTGGGGGCACAGGAAGTACTAGTTTGGAGGATGGGTTAGAGTTAGTGAGACTGGCTTCATGGGGACATGGGTTGTACCTCATGGAGCCCGTGGAATGGATTAGTTAGAGGGATTTTAGTTTAGATTTAGGAAATGGAATTTTTGGATTTTTGGAGACACGGACAGACTGGAAATGTGTAGTGGAGACGTAGCTTAGCTGCGTAGAGTAAATGGAACGTGCATGAGTTTTAAGGGATGACGAGGGAGCACGAGTTCATCAGGGGATTTAGTTTGGATGGCAGTGTGGAGTGTTGGTGTGAGTTGCGAAATGGAAAGTGTGTGAGGAATGAGTGTGGGACAGTGGGCCCAAATGTGCGAGTGGAGCGAATGTGGTATGCATGGTGCGAATGACTGGTTGGGGGGAGGAGTGATTCCCACCCAAGAGACCCCGGGATCAGTTTAATGTTTAGTTAGTTGGTAGTTAAATTTACTAAAAGGAGGTCGTTTTGTTGTTGGTGTTGAGAGAAGGCACGAAACCCGTTTGGAGGGGTGCAAGAGTTCATGGACCGGCTGGGAATGTGGCTGTGGAAAGGTGAGTTTTGTTTTGTGGGCACAACGGGCACCGGACTAGTCAGCCAGAGTAGGCCAAGGGCCCAAGAGGGGCCGGGATAGTGTAGTAGGCACGGGCGACCCTCAGAAAGGGACCCGGGGCATCAACAAACCACGTGGGCATTGGACGGGGGCAATGCCAGAGAGGGCAACCCCCCACGTTGTCGGGAGCAGCTAGGCTCGGAAGCAGCCTGCGGGCCTGGGGGTGCCATGGTTAGAGTTCGGCAGAGGGGGAGTTCCTGCCAGTTGAGCCACGCTGCCCAGCCAGGAAATTGTGCGAGGGCACGTATGAAAATTTGAGGGCAAGGCCCAAATTTATAATGGACACCAACACAGATGACGGGAATCATGGTTTTTAGAACCGATAGTTTTAAAAGTGTGAGGCGTTTTTGGAAAGCCCCGGGGTAGTTTCAGGTTAATGAATGTTAGGGTAGATAAGAGATGTACCCATTCGCACCATCCATCCCTTCGCTCGTTGTAGGCCGCTGGACTCACCTTGGTAGATCGCTGAACTCTGAGGAGGCCATTCTGAGGCTTTGTTGGGCCTCGAGACTGGACGCTAGTCTCTCCCTATTCCCCTCCAGAGAGGGAATGTAGGGGTTGGGAGCAGGCTAGGTGGACATGATAGGCTATCCGGACAAAGACAATAAAGGGGGTTAGGGAGAAAATTATAAAAGGGAAATAAAAATAAAGAGGGGCTAAATTTTGTTGTTTTTGTGGCAAATTAAGGGAGTGGGTATGGACAGAGACAGGCAAAGGCGATAGAGTGGGGGGAGACAGTAGGCTAGGTCCGAGCCCACCTTCAGAGCGGCCGGCACCACCGCACTCCCTCCAAACCTGATGGAACCACACCAGAGGCCGGCCAGCTTCACCTGTCGGCCTGTTGTGCTGCAGCCGCCTGTTCTGCATGGGCTTACCTTGCCATGCCTAGTTGCCTGCCTCTGCCATGACCCCATGCCTGCTAGCCCTTTTTTGCGTTTGCCCCTGTGTCCATCCATCACCATGCGCTCCAGGAACATCCAGTTTTGCAAGGACTGCCCTGCAGGCAGCCCGTGCATCCATCATGTCCATTTGTTTTGCGACCATCTCCATCCATTCCCCTGCACCAAAGACTTTGCAACGACTTTTGCCTTTGCCTTTCACAGATCACAAGTCCTGGGCCATGGTTAGTGTAATGTAATCGATAAGTGAAAATTGTAAATACGTGAACCCCCGCCTGCATGTTTGTTTTAGCGCCGGCAATTTTAGTAAAGTTGTCCGAATGAGTCTGTGAGAGTTTGTTAGTTAGTTACGCAGCGCATTAGGTTATTTATTTTTGGGACACGTTTAAAGAAATGTCACACTCAGGGATCCGAAGGTAGAACGTACTCGGGGAAAACTTACACATGCTGGTCACACGAAAATTTGACGACTTGGGAATAGTCTGTAAAAAGGGGAGGGGGTAGTGTTACGAATTTGGAATTCAATTGCACACAACATACAGGTTCCCTTAGTCAGCTATGTCGATAAGTGCATGTTCCCTAGATAGCTCACCTTCCATTGTTTAAATGTTTTGAAATTGGTTTAGATGTGCTGCGGATCGATTTAATAGTTAGGGAGCAAACAATGGAGACGTCCCTCCCCCCTCTTCTGTGAAGAGGAAGAAGAACCCCACGGTGACATCAACAACTCCCTCCCACCCGTGGTTGAGCGGGGGGTGGATCACGAGGGCATGAGTCATGCCGGGTGCGGGAGAGGGGGTGCAATGGATAAAGAGGACATCTTTTCTTTGTTCAAAAAGAGTCTCGTGGGAGTCCCGTGGTAGGGCTGAGTTCGTGAGCTGAGTTCGTGAGAGTCCTGTTCTGAGTCCCGTGGGCAGAGTTCGTGTGCTGAGTCCCGTGGGAGGAGTAAGCTTTTTTTGCTTCGGAGAGAGCAGTCGTTCAGCCATCGGGTCCTGCTTGGCTTGAGGCCTTCGGAAGCTTTTTGCTTCGGCTGGCTCAGTGAGCTTCGGCTGCTGCTTTGTTTTGGAAGGAACTTGAGCCGGTTGTTCGGCTCGAGCTGTGAGTGGAGGCTTCTACCTCTTCTTCCTCTTCTTCCTCTTCCTCTTGGTTCGTGGAGCTTGTCGTTCTCCATTTTGTTTCCCGGCTTCGTGCGACGCATCGGCCTCTTCTTGGAGTTGGTTCCTCGGGGAAGCGACGCATCGACAAGAAGGATCGGCGCCTCATCTCACCGGCACGTGTTGAGAAGCACGGGAGGATTCGCGGGAGCTTGGGAAGGATCACAGCAATTTGGATCCAGCTCGCTCTCGCTGGAGCCCGGGTCCGAACAAGTTGAAGACCACACGAGGTGGAAAGGTTCGAGTCATGCTCTGAGTTTCAGCTCACCTGTCCTCCGAGCTGGAGCTCGTAATTAAAGGCCTCAGCCACCGTTTCTTGTGTGTGTGCGTGTGCGTGTGCGCGTGTACATGTGTCCGTGGGCCCGTCTAATAAGTAGGAACTGCTGTTAAGTGTAAATGACTGTTCATAATAATTAGACGGTTGTAGTTCTCTTATCGTGCTTTTGTTGCTTGTATAATTGCATACGTGTTTCATTATAATAAATGTCCTTGTGTGAATGTAAACCTGCTCGTTGAGTCCATTCCCTCATTGACTGAACATTTCGTGTGTTGGGAGTTAGAAAGCCGTTGGTTTGCCGTAATCGGGGGACATTTGGACCGACGGTTCTCAGCGATTACGCCGCTCGGAATCGCGCACGGACAAGCTCGCCTCGGCGGTTTGTTCCTTACGAGATCCGTCGAGGGTGGAATACCCCGGTAGTTGGATCATGTGGGTATTTAGGTACATTGAAGATTGGCAATCGACCCTACCCCACGTGATCTGCCGATTGGCGTATTTTGGTTCTTGTACAAGGACCCGTCGCTCAGACTTATCTGGGCGGCGATCTATATTCCGGGCGATCGATCGGGCCAATTTGATTTGCGGCTCCGTTCAGAGCGGTCGGTTGGCGGCTGACCCCCGGCCAGTAACAATATATATATATATATATATATATATATATATATATATATATATATATATATATATATATATATATACATATATCTACATATATTTTCTGTTATGATATATTCTTCTTCTTCTTCTTCTTTCAGCTGCTCCCGTTAGGGGTCACCACAGCGGATCATCCGTATGATCTGCATAGTGATTTGGCACATGTTTTATGCCGGATGCCCTTCCTGACACAACCCTGGTCGCCTCTTACGACACAGGGATATGGTACACCTATTTTAACCAGGGTATACACCGGCCCAGTACACTGGTACTCATTTCGCCGACCTCGGAAGGATGACAGGCTGAGTCAACCCCCTGGTGTATTAATTCAGTGGCCCAACGGGGCTTGAACTCAGGACCTTTTGGATCCCAAGCCGCTGCCCTAACCACTGCGCCAACACCAGGCTCATATATATATATATATATATATATATATATATATATATATATATATATATATATATATATATATATATATATATATATATATATATATATATATATGCTGCCAGACTTTCCGTCTGATCAAGTTAAATTTAAAACGTATATTCCCTATCACTACTAGATCATAATTGTAAAGTTTCATATCGATCGTTGAAGCGATTCAAGACAAATACTTTTTCAAAGGTTTTCGCTCAATGCAATCTGGCTACCAGACAATGGGACCTATCAATTATTCGTGAACACCTTGGTATCCTCAAGGCTTGGGGAACGTTTTTGTGAAGTTTCCTGTCGATCTGTCCAGGTGTTCTGGAGCAGAAGATTTTTTATAGGTTTTAAGGTAAATCCAATATGGTTGCCCAGCCATGTGATCAATGACGACATCGATGTGATTGTTTTGTTCCTCGTGGATAGGCGGTCGTACCTGTAAAGCTTCACCTCGATCTGTTCAGCCGTTTCAGAGAAGATTTTTGAAGGTTAAACAAAACATTTATTGCTGCCAAACCATGTGACCAATAACGTCATCAAATTTTTTTCTGTGGACCAATTTATCCCAAAATTACCCTCCCAATTTTTCATACTGATTGGATGTAGTGTTCTTCATCTGCACTAATGACATTATAAGGAAGGCACCTATGACATCACAAAAAAAATCACACTTATTCCACATGGGGAGTAATTGACATCAGCCCAGTTTCAATTTTTTCCTTGGTACGGTTTTGGAGATACAGAGGTCCAAATTTTTCCTTTTTTCCAACATGACTGCAACACCATATTACATATGACATTATAATTATTATTACAACATTCTACATGAGTAGTTGCTCCTATGGTGAAAATTTTGTCCCAATCCAACAAGCAGTCATAGAGAAAAACACTCATGTTCTGTGCAGACAAACAAACAAATGAAATTGCTCGTTGAGCAAGGAATTGCCAGAATAACTTTGTCATATCTCCATACTGATCATACTGATCTCTGAAAAAAACAAAAACCTGGAAATCAATTTGGCTCTTATAAGTCGATAGTGCTACAGTTTAATGAGTTATAGCACTTAGTTTGGTCATGATCATAACTTGGAAGTCAATCGGACTTGAAATGACGTTTTTATCGCAATTTGAAATTTTTGACCCGACCCCCCCTGACATTCGACCCCTGACCACTAAGAAGGGTGTTGGTGTGACACCCCAATGAGACATATGGTTGATGCAGAATTGTAAGCTGCACATTTTGGATTTGGTTTGAAGTCTATACGACTATTTTAGCGGACGTTATTGCGAAAATAAGAATTTCGGGTTTTCGGTGACCTTGACCTTGACCTTTGACCTAGATTCACCAAAAACGACAAGTGTCGAAGTTGGACCATGGCCGATGTCTGTATCCAGTTTGGACATGATTGCTGAAAGGGTGTGGCTGCTACAGGGTAAACAAACACACAAACAAACAGACAGACACACACACAGAATGACACACACAACCGACCAACATAATTACCGAAATCCGAAGGATTCCGGAAATTAACAACAAAACAAAGAAGAAAGACATCATGCATAGCAAGATACTTGCGAAATACATGAAAAAAATTTGACCTTAAAAATAATTGGTGCTTGAATTCAAAGACAAAATTCACAAATCCTCTTCAAATTTCAAGTGTAATGGATGAAAATTCACAATTTTAGTAATGAATATGTCGACTTTTTCACCTATGTTGACCTCAAAATACTTGTTCATTGAATTCAGTGACCAGATATGCAAATGCTCTTCAAATTTCAAGTAAATTCGATAAAAATTGAGGATTTTAGAAATCTCACTGAAGTTGTTGACCTTTGGCCTATGTTCACTTTTTGACCTTTTGACCTCAAAAACAATAGGCTTCTTGCTTCTGACAAACCGTACCATGTGGTGAAGTTTCGTGAAGTTCGGTTTGCAATTGTGACCTGTAGGTAATTGACAGAGAAACAAACAAACAAACAGACAAACAGACAGAATAACAAAATGGACTAACCAATATACTTGAAAAAATCTTCGGTTTTGCAAGTAACAAATGGACCCAGATGCAATACCCTCTACTCTGGCGAGGGTAAGTATATCAGACATGCAAAACACAAAGGTTGATTTGCAAACTTTAAACAAAACCCAGAATACGGTGCTGTACTCGAAAAAAGAAACGATATGTGGTACATTATTTGTGATATCTCGAAAATATAGCATTTCCCCAACTGTATTAATGTACTTGTTTAGTATCAGTTGTATAACTTCAAAATGGAAATTATAAAAGGGTTATGGATTTTAAATGACATTTGATGGATGGGAAGAATTTGGGCTGATGTGATTATATCTGCAATTAACAGGCACAACAATAGCACAAAGTTCTGAGGCGTCATCTTCAACATCACCCAGTACTGCCACAACTGGATCTTCAACAGGTATAACCTGCAAAATGGCCTCAGGATTTCTTGATGTCTTGATTGAAACGTCATACATCTTTTTCTATACTACAGGTTTTTCTCGATTGTTTACTCACATTTCCTGAAACTATACCTCATTTCTCAAAACTATAAACACAAAACACAAAACAGTTAACCGTTTCTGCCAAACTTCAGAAATCTCTATGAAAATGTAACACTGCATTCAAAACCCTGTTTTCCCCCTCAAAATGACATTTTGCATCCAAATCATACACACAATCCATCAAGTGAACAAACCTTACTGAATACCAACCTGACACTTGGTGTGATAAACAAAAGACACTTATGAAAATCTTCAGGTATCGGTGTGCTTTGGCTTTTTCAGTGTTGTAACGTACAACTTATTTACAATAACTCGTTGTTCCAAATTATTACAGAGTATACAGGCCCACTCAAATGTAAAAAGAACACACAAACACAGTGAGATTGTTTTTGTTGTTTTTATGATATTTTTCCAAATTACAGTACTGGAGGCAGGAGGCAACAAAACAAAAAAGAAACAGGAGAAAAATAATATACAGTATTGGGAGACAAGTTAAAAACCAAAACAAATGCTAAACTTCAATTATAATTGGTTTACTTTTTTGAATAGCAGTGTTTTCCATGTGAACACAAGAGATTTCCTTTTTGAAAATTGTGCCGAATGAGGAGAATTGTGTGAAGTGTTTTTGAAAAGGGTTAAATGAGACTGAAATTTGTGTGAAAACAAGTGAAATGTGCTTGTAGTTTTGAAGAAATTGTCTTTCTGTTTGCACGTGAACTCATTGTTTTCCTAATTGGGTTCAAAGCACCAGTTCCAGTGTTTAAACAATCTAGAAAAACTGTCATTTTGAACAACGAGCGACTGTACATAAGTTGTACGTTACAACACTGAAAAAGCCAAAGTGGATTTTCATAATAGTGCCTTTCGTTTATGACACCAGGTGTGTAACTGGTATTCAGTAAGGTTTGTTCACTTGATGGATTGTGTGTATGATTTGGATGCAAAATGTCATTTTGAGGGGAAAAAACTGGGTTTTGAACGCAGTGTTACATTTTGACAAAGATTCGGTTCGGTTCAAAGTGTCACGGTTCAGTGATTGCCAATTGCATGCCAAGGGAGCAGTTTCTTATCAGCTGTTTTGTTGGAGTGCTTGCTTGAATGCTTAAGCCACTTTGCGAACCCTCTCCAAGCTGCTTGTTTGCTCGTTTTGGGAAAAAAGTATACGTGCTTTCAATCTCACATCGATTGGACGTACGTTTTCGCCTTTGTTGGGTCCCACGGTGCCGTGAAGTGGGTTCCTCGGGAGGTGTCTCGTCCGTTGAAAATGTGCAATTTTATTTTCTACGGGGAATTGCTTTGTTTAACCTTTGTGTGATCTCCATTTGTAATCCACCTCTCACTTCGACATCGATACTTATTAAAAAAAAACACAAGGTTCATCAAACCAGGTGTTCGCCATGTTTGTTCTCGCTGTGAAGGCATAGACTCTATGCGTGTGAGTGTGTGTTTGTGAGTGTGTGCGCATGTGTGTATGTGCAAGTTGCTGTTGTCTGGTATCTCCACATGTGGGTGGGTTTTAGGAGGTGAAACATAGACCTACCAGGTCTCAAAGCATCCACCTCCGAGTGTGTATGTGTTTGTGTGTGCGCACGCACACACGTGTGCATGTTGCTGATTGGTATCTTCATATGCGTGTTCATCTCTGTAAGGGGTAACGATTCATGGATGAAGCTGTGAAGTTTTCTGTTATCAAAAAGTTTTGTGCCGAGGGCTCTCTTCAGGATCGTCACTGAACCCCGGAGAGCTTCAAACTGTAGCTAGTTTGTAGTAATATTCGCAGGGATGGTTTTTATTACCTCTGTGAGGTTCTTCAGCATCATTCTGTAGCTCCAACTATCACTGGCACAACTTTGGCATTCTTCAGCTTCCTGGATCTTTTCACTTCATTCTTGAGGTCTTGGTGTTTGGTCATTTTCTTGATTTCTGCATCGTTTCATCCAAAATCACTGGTATTAACAACTCAATTAGCAATGCCTTCTCTTTTTTGTACCTTGATATCTGGTCACAGCACTTTGCTTTTTGATAGTCACCCTTGATGGGATCATTAGGTCATTCGTGAGCAGTGCTTCCGCGTTTTCAGTGATTGCTTGTTCCCAATACTTTTCTGGAAGTGGAATATCAAAGTTTTTGCAGATGTGCCAGTGGTTTACTACACAAACTCTGTTGTCTCATTGTGTGTACAGCTGTTCTGACATGAGTTTCTTTTTCTTTTTCTTTTGTGTTCGGTCATTAAGCATAACATATCATTGTCTTTACTAATGCCACCCCACGAACGCTTTACGACTAACGCTGAGGTGTCGCTCCCCACACCTCGCTCCCCTCCCTTCTCTCCCCTCTCTGCCTCCTCTCTCTCCTCTCTCTCTCTCTCTCTCCCCCCCCCTCTTTCTCCCACCCCCCTTAATACCCCTGTCAGTGAAGCAACGGGATGTATTTGCTCGTGTTTAAATCATCAAAAGTCCTCTTTTGAAACATTTATTCGAAGCATGTTCATTTAATACAGATTACGGGGTTTTTTAACATGTACTTCTCAAAATAATTAATTTTCAGGATATTTCTGCGGTTCTGTGAAGCCGGCACTTCACCAAGGCAATAGCAATAGCACTCAACATATAGCGATCCTGAGACAGTAATCTTGTTCGTATTCGTTTCGTTAGTCTTTCCATATGTCTAGTGGGTAAATGGGACAAGATGCCTTGCGCAAGGTTTTTAGTTCGATCTTCAATCCCTTTTTCTTATTTTATTCCATTCATTTTATTTCACACACAAACCCCGCCATAAGTCCACGCACACCAGATTAGTAACATTACCTACAAAGCAGGAGTGACAAATATCACCGCTGCTCATTTGTATACACGCACTGTTTCCCATTCAAACGACGCACCATCAACCAACCGATGCCTCACCTTAGACCCTCACCACGTTCACCATGATCACTACAAACGCCTTCTAAATATCCCCACAACAACCTATACCCGACCTCTTCACCACAAACGCCACAACTACAACCAACCACTTCAACCTCATCATCATTGCCTCAACCTCATCCGCCTACAATGCTCCAATATCTTTACCACAGATGCCACAGTGCTTTCCCCACCTCACTATACCTATCACAACTGCCAACAGCTCCGTGGGCACTCACAACAGTCATTGGGGATGCCGGAGAACATAGCGGTTGCAGGCAACCCAGAATACTTTACCATGTAGCTCGAAGTGCAAAATATGCACTGGGATTCATTCAGTAATGTCTGGAGATAGTTCTGGGGCTCCGCTAACTAACAGTGTTTGGTTGGAGTCCAGTGCACATTTGTGGCCAGAGAGTGCTCCCAAAAGCATGCACCCCATAGGAATTACCGAGCTCCATTGCGGAACTGAGCTCGTGAGCAACTGAGGCCATTTTTTAATCCGGAGCCTGGCAAGGCAGGGCTACTTCTCGAGGTGGTGTCTATGCACCATTGGGGACACACAGAAACGCCTAGAGTCTCTTGATCCAGATTCTGGCTCCTCCACTCTGGGCTCTATAAAAAGGGAGCGAATCAGTCTCCTTCCTCTCGGTCTCTTTCATCCTGAGTCTCTTTCATCCATTCTTCTTAAACTTGAGTCTCTTTTGTCCTGTCATCCTTTTTCCACAATCTTTCCGAGCTGAGCGCCGGTGTTTTGCCAAATGAGAGCCGAGCTGAGAGGTGGTTGCTGAATCGTAACTGAATCGTTGTCAGGTCATTGCAGGGTCATCACTGGGTCATCGGCACTCGGCTCCTATGGCGTTCCAGAGTCAACATCATTGAAACACATTTACAGACTTTCTTACTTGTCCCATTAAGCTACCTCTAACGCATCTTTCTCTCCCATCTGATTTCTCGTCCACTTTAGACGCATCACTGAAAGAGCATTACCGATTCACACCTCTCACACTTCCTCTTGCATCACACTGTACCACATTTTGCACCTCACACTCATGCACTGTAGACGCCCCAGTTTACTTCCCTCCTCCCCCTTCTAAGTGATTGGGTTGCTTAGGTCTGTTTACCGTGCCAAGTACAAGGAGGTCGTTTACACCTCAACTGCTTCTCTCTTTCTGGGTTATCATTAATTTCCTCGGGGATGTGTGTCTGATGGCGCCTGTAACATATGTAACATACTATAAGATTGTAGAATTTTATCTCATGTTACTTCTGCTCTGTGTCTTCTTTCTTTTTGTACATAATTACATTTATTTTGCCATACCCACAATTCCTTGCTGTTCCCTCCTCTACATACTTGTGAATAAATCCTTCACTGTGTCACATGACTTTACTTGCCCTTACTTTGTAATAAATTGCTATTGTTACAAATGAACCCAGCCCGTTTCATATTTTCCCTCATTGGTCCAGCATGGTCCACACATTAGCTTAGTCGAGAAGTTATGCCCCACCGAATTTGCTCTTGTTAGCCAGCGCACACTCACTGGATCACTCGGCAGTAATCCAAATGTGCGCTGAGGGCACGATACCCCAATTGACTCGGCCGTCCACAGGTAAGGTACCACGCGAAGGAGTGTAACCCTGCCTGGATTGGCAGTGCTAATTGGCGTTTGTAGTTTCTTAGCAACCTGCTGGTGCATGGAGTTATCTGTCTTTCTTTCGGCAGCCTCAGGAGCGGGCATTCGAGAGGGACCAAAGTGCTTCCCCTCGTGGCGAGCATCAAACCCCAAGTCCCCAACAATATCTTTGTTTTTGGAATACAGTATATTCACTTTGTTATCCATTGGCAGGAGCAACCATGTCAGTTTGAACATCTACAGCAATTCAAACTATTCCAGTCATTGCTCCTACTGCAGGAACGACAGCAACACCAGCAGCACAAAGCTCTGAGGTATCGTTAACAGCCCCTGGTTCTGCCGCAACAACTTCTCTCACCGAAAACTCCACAGGTGCATCAACCACAGTGGTGTCATCGGCTCAAACAACAGCAGCATCAACAGTGAGAACTACAGAAAGTAGTGATACATCTACAACTGGAGCATCAACAGGTATAACCTTAAAATGTCCACATGATTTCTTCATGCTTTTATTCATGCTGGATCCATGTTTAAATAAGGAAAACTTTTCTTTTCGAAGATTATTTCAAATATATTGTTTTTATTGAAAAACATTTTTCTTGTTTTTATTGTTGGCTTGATAGATAATTTAAAATACGTGATTTTTCTTGAGAGATTTTTAAAAATTGTTTTTATTATTTGCAAAATTGAATATTTTTGAAGTACTGTATATTGGTTAGTCGATTTTGTTATTCTGTCTGTCTGTCTGTTTGTTTGTCTGTCTGTCTCATTATCACCTACAGGTCACAATTTTAAATTGATCTTCACGAAACTTCACCATATGGTAGAGTTTGGCAGAAGGAAGACGCATTTTTTTTGAGGTCAAAAGGTCAAAAGGTCAACAACTTAGGTGAGATTTCTAAAATCCTCAATTTTCATCCGATTGACTTGAAACTTGAAGAGGATTTATATTTCAGGTCCCTGAATTCAACCAGCTAATTATTTATGAAGTCAACATCAACCAAAAGGTCAACATAGGCCCAAGGTCAACAACAAAGGTGGCATTTCTAAAATCCTCAATTTTCATCCCATTGACTTGAAATTTGAAGAGGATTTATATTTCTGAATTCAACCACTAATTATTTTTGAGGTCACCATAAGCCAAAAGGACAACATCGGCCGGATTTCTAAAATTGTCACTTTTCATCCGATTGAATTAAAATTTGAATAGGAGTTGCATATTTGGCCATTTAATTCAACCAACAATTTTTTTTGAGGTCAAATTTGTTTTTTGGATTTTGCAAGTATTGTGCTCTGCACGACATCTTCTTTTTGTCGTTCTGTCTCTGTTATCACCTAAAGGTCACAATTCTAAACCGATTGTCATGAAACTTCACCAAGTTGTAGAGGTAGTCTCAACTGAGGTCTATTGATTTTAAGGTCAAAGGTCACCTTGAGGTCAAATTTCTACAATCTCCATTTTTCATCCGATTGGCTTGAAATTTGTACAAGATTTACACATTGCGTCACTGGATTAGGAAACCAACTATTTTTGAGGTCAAAAGGTCAAAGGTCAACTCAAGGTCAAACTTCTAAAATAATCCATCTTTATCTGAAAAATTGTCAATTTTCATCTAATTGACTTGAAAATTAAACAGAAATTGCATAGTACATTACTCAATTGGGAAACCAACTATTGTTGAGATCAAAAGGTCAAAGGTCAACTGAAGGGCAAACATCAAAAATCATTAATTTACAACTGAAAAATCATCACTTTACATCCTATTAACTCGAGAGTTGAACAGGATGTGCATGCTCCATTAGTAAAGTGGGAAAGCAACTACTTTGAGGTCAAAAGTTCAAAGTTCAACTCAAGGTCAAACTTCTAAAAATCCAATTTTCATCTGAAAAATCATCAATTTTCATCTAATTAACCTGAAAATTAAGCAGCAATTGCATAGTGCATCACTGAACTTGGAAACCAACTATTTTTGAGGTCAAAAGGTCAAAGGTAAATGCAAGGTCAAACTTCTACAATCATGAATTTCAATATGAAAAATAATCAATTTTCATATGATTGACCTGAGCTTTGATTAAGATAGTGAATTTTAATCTTAGTGAAATAGACAATTTCATGTATCCATGGCAACCTTTGGAGAGGGGGGTGGATTTTGCAAATATCGTATTCTGCACAAAGACTTTTTCTTGTTTGTCTGTTTGTGTGTCTCTTTGTTGCCTACAGCTACAACAATAGGACAAAGCTCTGAGGCATCGTCCTCGCCAACCCCCACTGCTGCCACAACGACTTCTCTCAAAGAAACCTCCACATGGGCAGCAAGTACAGTGTTCTCATCGGCTCAAACCACAGCAACACCAAGAGTGAGTGCCACAGGAAGTAGTGACACACCTACAACTGATGCTTCAACAGGTATGACCTGTAAAATGATCACAGGATTTCTTGATGGTTTTATTCAAAGTGGATACATGTTCAAAGCAGCAAAAGTCTTCCTTTGAAAGATTATTTCTTGCATGATGTTTTTATTGAAAGTGTTTATATATTGTTTTTATTGTTGTCCTGAAAGATTATTTCAATCATGTTGTTTTAATGGAAAGTCGTTTTTCAAAGTTATTTTTATTGTTTTGAAAGATTATATCAGACATTTCGATGTGTTGTAAATGGGGGATTCTTGGTGTAATAAATGTTATATAATTACTTTTCAGGATATCTTTGTTTTTGGAATATATTCATGATTTTATCCAATTTAAGAGGCAAACATGCGAGCAGAAACTTTGACAGCACTTCCCACCTCTCAAGTCATTGCTTCTACTGCAGGAACGCCAGCAACAACAACAGGACAAAGCTCTGAGGCATCGTCCCCGACAGTCCCCAGTGCTGCCACATCGACTTCTCTCACAGAAGCCTTCACAGGTGCAGCAACTACAGTGGTGTCATCGGCTCAAACGACAGCAACACCAACAGCGAATGCCACAGAAAGTAGTGATACATCTCCCACTGGAATTTCATCAGGTATAACCGGTAAAATGGCCACAGTATTTCTTGATTGGGTTTATTCAAAATGGATGTATATTTAAACAAGCAAAAGTCATCTTTTGAAAGATTATTTCAAGCATTTTGTTTTCATCGAAAGTTCCCTCTTAAATTATTTTTATTGTTTCGAAAGAATATTTCAAGCATTCCAATATGTTGTAAATGGGAGATTATTGGTGTATTAAACATGTTCTTATGAAAATAATTAATTTTCAGGATATCTTTGCTTTTGGAATATATTCATAATTTTATCCAATTTAAGGAGCAAACATGTCAGCAGGAACTTCTAAAGCACTTCCCACCACTCAAGTCATTGCTTCTTCTGCAGATTCTACAGCAACAACAACAGGCCAAAGCTCTGAGGCATCTTCTTCAACAGTCCCCAGTACTGCTACAACTACTTCACCCACAAAAACCTCCATAGGAGCAGCAACCACAGTGGTGTCATCAGTTGAAGCCACAGCAGCACTAACAGTGAGCTCTCCAGGAAGACATGACACATCTACAACTGGAGCTTCAACAGGTATAACCTGTAAAATGGCCACAGGGTTTCTTAATGGTTTTATTCAAACTCGATACATGTTTAAACTGGAAGGCCACTCGGTAGAGCGCATACCTCATCCACACAACGCCTGATCCAGTAGAACACATGGGGCCCATTAACGTTTTGAAATATCATGCCATATATTGCTTTTGGAGGTCTCTCTCAATGGTGAAGAATCACTATAAAAATTAAATATTTCTCGTGTCTGGATCCAGATTGAGACCTTCACCAAAATCGAATCTATTTGTCCTTGTGAAACACCCAACCTGTTCACCAAGTTTCATCTGAATCTGTCCACAACTTTTTTGAGATATTTTTTGCTGTATATCATTTTTGGCCCTATCTCTCTTTTTAAGTGATGAAATGAGTGCCAGCATGCTGGTTTTCTGTGTCGGAGTGGCGACCCGTCCAGGATTGTGCCCAATATCCAAGGAGACTGCTTAAGCAGCACCAATGCTCTGCACAGAGTATGGTCCCAATCTCCTCCTCCTCCTCCTCTCAATGGTGAAGAATCACTTAAAAAAATTATCTGATCCAATTGCGAATACAGATCTTCACCAAAATTGCATCAATTCTTCCTCATCACACACCCAATGTGACCACTAAACTTCATCTGAATCTGTCCACAACTTTTTTTAGATAACCTGCACACAAATAGTCAAGCAAACCGACAGACAGGGGTGAAAAAACATATCGTCCTTCCACCTCTGGTGGCGAAGGTAATAAATAAAAGTCTTCCTTTGAAAGATTATTTCAGGCATGTTCTTTTCGTCGAAAAATTTTTTTTTAGCCTCTGCCACCAAAGGGGGAGGGATGTTGTGTTTTCACCACTGTCTGTGTTTGCTTGTTTGCCGTTTGTTTGTCTGTTTGTATGCAGGATATCTCAAAAAGTTATGGAAGGATTTGGATGAAAATTGTTGTACAGATTGGGGGTGTGATAAGGATCACGAATTATTTCGACTTTGGTGAAGATGCGAATCTGGATCTGGATATGAGTATTATTTAATTTTAAAAATAATTCTTCACCATTGAGAGATAGAACCAAAAACAATACATCGCATGATATTTCCAAAATGTATTGGGCCCGATATGGTCTCATGGATCAGGCGTTGCATGGTGGAGGTATGTGTTCCACTACCAAGTGCCCTTCTCATTTAAATTATTTTCATTGTTTTGAAGTATTACTTGAAGCATTTCAGTATGTCTTTCAAGGGGGATCATTGGTGTATTAAACATGTTCTTTTGAAAGTAATTAATTTTCTGAATATCTTTGTTTTTGGAATATATTCACGATTTTATCCATTTTCTGGACCGACCATATCAGCAGGAACTTCTACAGCACTTCCCACCTCTCACATCATTGCTTCTACTGCAGGAACGACAGCAACAACAGGACAAGGTTCTGATGCATCGTCCTCGACAGTCCCCAGTTCTGCCACAACGACTTCTCTCACAGAAACCTCCACAGATGCAGCAACAAAAGTGCTCTCATCAGCTCAAACCACAGCACCACCAACAGTGGGTGCAACAGAAAGTAGTGGAACATCTCAATCTGGAGCTTTAACAGGTATAACCTGAAAAAGTCCACAGGATTTCTTGATGGTTTATTCAAACCGGATATATCCATATATATATATATATATATATATATATATATATATATATATATATATATATATATATATATATATATATATATATATATATATATATATATATATATATATATATAAAGTTGAAAGTGTGTCTGTGTGTGTTTCTCTGTGACCTATGCGTGCGAAAAGTACTGGACTGATCCTCACCAAACTTCACATGCTGACAGAACATGTACCTGGGAGTGTCCCGATGTAAAAGAATTGTACTTCCGACTTCCGGTTTCCGAATTATGACATCATCACCTGATTTCGTAACGTTAATTTTTCAAGTTCAGCCGATTGACATGGGACCAATGCCATTTCCAACAGAATGAAAAAATAATGCTACAGTCAATTGAAGACAATGACTTCCGAATTCCCGGTTTCCGAATTATGACGTCATCACCTGATTGCATAACGTTAATTTTTCAAGTTCAGCCGATTGACATGGGACCAATGCCATTTGCAACAGAATGAAAAAATAATGCTACAGTCAATTGAAAACAATGACTTCCGACTTTCCGGTTTCCGAATTATGACGTCATCACCTGATTGCGTAACATTAATTTATCAAGTTCAGCCGATTGACATGGGACCAATGGTATTTGCTAGATAATGAAAAATTAATACTACAGTCAATTGAAGACAATGACTTCCGACTTCCCGGTTTCCGAATTATGACTTATGCATTCGACACACTTGCAAAAATGACCGTATGTATATTATACCGCATAATGATATAATAATCATCTGTACGTCATATTTTATTAACATTTTCTTTGTTCATTATTGTTATAACCATGGTTATAAAAACCATTTTTATTGTTACTGTATAACGTTTTTACGTCACTTCGGCCTGGATTCGGGACCGGCGATCAAATAATGTAAATCACGATTAAAAATTATTTTTTGATGATGCGGGAGTTATCTTTATTAAAATCAGTAGAGGAAATATACACCATGTCTGATATTTGGGTCTTTCATGTCTCCAACGATGCCTTTATCTCCAGGGAAGCATCATTCCCAATGACAAAAACCGGAAGCAAAAGGGTCATAGCCGACGACACGGATTCCAAATTGCCAGGGTATTGTGTCGTCGTTGTTGTTGTTGTTTGCTATTCTCTCATGTGCACGTGTTGAGTATGAAGCTCACTACGTTCGCTATTAAATGCTGTGCGGTGTATAAATACGATCGGGTTTGATTTCTATGTTGCGAATATTAAACGCTGTGCGGTGTATAAACACGATCGGGTTTGATTTCTATGTTGTGAATATTAAACGCTGTGCGGTGTATAAACACGATCGGGTTTGATTTCTATGTTGCGAATATTAAACACTGTGCGGTGTATAAACACGATCGGGTTTGATTTCTATCTTGCGAATTTTAATAAACGCTGTGCGGTGTATAAACACGATCGGGTTGTGATGAATTGAAGGATGTGACGCATGATCACATGTCGCGCGGCTCGCACACGGGACAGATAAAACCGAGATTCCGCGCGGTCGGTGGGTTTGTCCCTGGGGCATTGTCATTTACGGCGGTGGTTCACTTGGTGCTCGTCGAATGGTAAGAATTGAGAGTATACCGGAGTCGGTGCTAATTGCTGATTTATTTTGCAGTGATCGACTGCATGTGTATACCTTGCTGCACAGTACTCCTTGCTGCACATGTATTCCTTGCTGCACATGTACTCCCTGATGTGTCTGTAGAAGCGGCTTCAATCAAGTGAAATAAAGCCTACACTCCGAAGGTTTTTCCCTCGCTTTCATTTCAATTTATTTCACTTGATCCCATCGGCTCCCTCAACCGACGATGGACAAGATCTACAAGCCGGAGAGGTTCGATGCAGACCCAAACGCTACTGACTCGGAAATGAAGTGGTCGCATTGGTTCCGTTCCTTTTCACACTATCTGACCATTATTGAAGAGGGAGCCGACAAACTGGCCGCACTTGTAAATCATGTCTCACCCAGTGTATTCAGGCTCTTCTCGGAGTGTGACACCTATGACGCAGTGATCGACGTGCTGCGGGCGCTCTACGTGAAGCGCAAGAACGAGGTATACATACGACATCTTCTCAACACACGCAGGCAAGCAGCCGGGGAGACAATCGATCAGTTCCTGCAAGCTCTGAGGAAGTTGGGCAAAGACTGCAGTTTCCGGGCTGTAACCTCCGAGGAACACCGAGATGAAGCGACCAGAGAGGCGTTCATCCAAGGGCTCAGGTCGGCCCCCATTCGCCAACGCTTACTGGAGAAAGCACAACCCAATCTTGAAATGGTAGCTGACCAGGCCCGAGCTATGGATACGGCTCAGCAGCAATCCGAGTCATATGGGACACCGGTGTTGCTAATGAATGCTGCTATGGCGGAAACTCAAGGAACCCCCCGGGACACCTCCGACACTGAGGATGGAGATAAACCTGAGGAATCGGATACCCAGACCTCGTCAAACTCCTCAGCAACTACTTCGGTTGGTAAATGCTTCTTTTGTGGGTATAAAAGACACCCCTGTAACAAATGCCCCACCAGGGATGCCACATGCATGAATTGTGACAAGAAAGGGCATTATGCCAGGGTATGCAAATCTACTCTTAGAAGAAATAAACCCACTTCTGCGGCTCTCTACTCACAAAAGAAAGTAACAGCAGCTTCACCAGGGAATCTATCCAAAGTTATCATCAACGTACGAATTAACGGGCATATGGCTGAGGCTCTGATTGATACCGGTAGCTCTGAAAGTTTCGTCAACAGCTCGCTAGTGAAGGGCAGGAAATGGAAGATCCAACCGACAGACAATACGGTATGCATGGCCGCCACATCACTACAGTCCCGCGTACGAGGGTACTGCAATGTTGAATTGGACGTAAAAGGGTACACGCATCGGGATGTAAGGGTACTGGTGCTTCGTGATTTATGCGCAGATGTAATTCTGGGTCATCATGTCCTCAAGCAGCACACGAGCGTCGAAATACCCTTTGGAGGAAACAAACCTCGTCTAATTTTAAATGCTCTGACCACCGCAGAGGTATCATCCCCCCTGCTGTTTGCTAACTTGTCGCCGGTCTGTAAACCGATAGCGATCAAATTGCGGAGATATACCACTGCTGATATGCACTTCATCACTTCAGAGACCAAGCGATTACTGGAAGAAGGAATTATAGAACCGAGCGATTCGCCATGGCGCGCGCAGGTGTTGGTGACCACCAACCAGAACCATAAGAAACGAATGGTTGTCGATTACTCTCAAATGGTCAATCGCTTCACCCATCTCGCCTACCCTTTGCCGCGCATAGACGAGATGGTCGAACGCGTGGCCCACTACAAAATATTCAGCACCATCGATTTGCGAAGCGCCTATCATCAAATTCCCATTCGAGAGGAAGACAAACCTTACACCACGTTCCAGGCAGGTAGACGCCTCTATCAATTCAGGAGGATTCCGTTCGGCGTCACTAATGGAGTAGCTTGCTTCCAACGAGTTATGGACGACATCATCTCAGATGAAAACCTCAAAGACACTTTTGTTTACGTGGACAATGTCATGGTGTGCTGTAAGGATCGGGGGGAGCATGATATGAATCTGAACAGATTCTTGAGCATTGCTAGAAAATATAATCTGACCCTCAACTACGAGAAATGCGTATTCTCGGCAAGGTCAATTGACCTTCTCGGCTACACGATAGCCGACGGCACAATTAAGCCTGATCCTGAACGATTGCGCCCACTCCGTGAGCTACCACCACCTCAGGACTTGCAGACAATGCGCCGGGTGATCGGCATGTTCACTTACTATGCGAGATGGATTTCGCAATACTCCGAGAAAATACATCCCCTAGTGCATTGCAAAAACTTCCCACCAGATGCCGCTGTTGTAAAAGCTTTCCACAGCCTCAAAGATGATATCAGTAATTCCATGGTATTATCGATCGACAGCTCGGTGCCCTTCGAGGTGGAAACAGATGCTTCCGATCACGCGATCGCCATGACGCTCAATCAGTCCGGACGACCCGTCGCGTTCTTCTCGAGAACTCTCTCAGGAAGCGAGCAGAGACACTTGGCAATAGAGAAGGAAGCGTACGCCATTGTCGAAGCCCTACTTAAATGGAGACATTATTTACTGGGCAACCACTTCACACTCGTCACGGATCAGCGATCCGCTGCATTCATGTTTGATGGGAAAAATAACGGGAAAATTAAGAACGAGAAAATAATGAGATGGCGGATAGATCTATCTTGTTATAGTTATGACATTGTTTACCGGCCCGGGAGGGAAAACCCTGCTGCAGACACCTTCTCTCGGGTCTACTCTTCGGCGACAATCAGTCGGGCTTTGCAAGACCTCCATGTGTCTCTGTGCCACCCGGGGGTAACCAGAATGGCACATTTCGTGCGCAGACAAAACCTTCCCTATTCTATCGAAGATATTAAACAAATGAATGCTTCCTGCCCTGTTTGTGCTGAACGAAAACCCAGATTCTATGGCGCCGCTTCTGGCAGGTTGATCAAGGCCACTTCTCCCTTCGAGAGACTAAACATTGACTTCAAAGGGCCCCTGCCGACTGAGACAGACAACAGATACATATTCACTGTTGTTGATGAATACTCAAGGTTCCCGTTCGCATTCCCGTGCTCGGATATGACCTCGGGCACTGTCGTGAGATGTCTCTCTGACCTCTTCGCTATGTTTGGGAAACCGTCGTACATACATTCAGACAGGGGGCCGTGTTTCATGTCGGCCGGGCTAAAACAATTCCTACTTGAGCACAGCATAGCAACTAGTCGAAAGACGGGTTACAACCCACAGGGTAATGGGCAGGTGGAACGATATAATGGAATCATTTGGAAATCCGTAACTCTGGCGCTGAAATAGAGAGGACTGGGGCCCGAGCGGTGGGAGGTTACCCTACTCGACGCTCTGAATTCCATACGCTCTTTGCTCTGTACGTCCACCAATGCAACTCCTCACAAACAAATGTTTACTCACCAGCGACGTTATGTTGACGGCCAATCGGTGCCCAACTGGCTAACCTATCCCGGAGCAGTGTTAATGAAGCGCCTGGTACGACAAAGCAAGTACGAACCAATGGTGGAGAAGGTCGAACTCATCGATGCTAATCCTGAGTATGCTCATGTTAGACTTCCTGATGGCAGGGAGACCACTGTGTCGGTTCGCCATCTGCCTCCCGCAGGTACTCCTCCTGCAGGTACTCCTCCATCGGGTACTCCTCCCTCTGACATTCCCTCCCCAGGTGTTTCCCCCCAGGAACTCCACCCGAGAATGGTGGCGACGGAGCTGCCACGTTCCACCCGAGAGCGATCGATGAGTCATCCCCGGCACGAGTCGAGGCTCCCCAAGAGGATCGGAAGCCTCCCTCAAGTGAAACCACCATTTACTCCCGGAGAGGTCGACGGATAAAACCCCCTCGCCGACTCGATCTGTAAAGGGGATTATCGGCATCCCTCGATGGCACCTTACCATGCTCCTATAACTCAAAATAATCCTCACTGCTTGGAATGTATGCTTCTGTCGTTTAAATAGTTCGCGCTGCTTGAAATGTAAACTCCTATAGCGTTGAAGTAATCATGGTGCGTCAGTTGGGCCTCGAGTTACATTTTAAACACTGGGAGAATGTGATGAAATAAAGGATGAAATGACGCGCGATCACGTGTCGCGCAGCTCGCACACGGGACAGATAAAACCGAGATGCCGCGCGGTCGGTGGGTTTGTCCCTGGGGCATTGTCATTACGGCGGTGGTTCACTTGGTGCTCGTCGAATGGTGAGAATTGAGAGTATACCGGACTCCGTGCTAATTGCTGATTTATTTTGCGGTGATCGACTGCACATGTATTCCTTGCTGCACATGTATTTCCTGAAGTGTCTGTAGAAGCGGCTTCAATCAAGTGAAATAAAGCCTTATACTCCGAAGGTTTTTCCCTCGCATTCATTTCACGGGTTTGATTTCTATGTTGCGAATATTAAACGCTGTGCGGTGTATAAACACGATCGGGTTCGATTTCTATGTTGTGAATATTGTATCCGCACTATTAAAAGTGTGTGTGTGTGTGTGTGTGTGTGTGTGTGTGTGTGTGTGTGTGTGTGTGTGTGTGTGTGTGTGTGTGTGTGTGTGTGTGTCAGTGTATGCGTATGTGTATGTGTATGTGTATGTGTATGTGTATGTGTATGTGTAGCAGCCTCTACAAGTTTACAATTAACTGACATACACTCCTTCAGACCCGCCGTCATCCACGGGATTCCTGTGCAGAGCACGGGTCTCCCTGCCAGTTTTAAATAAACAAAAGTTTTCTTTTGAAATAATATTTTAAGCATGTTCTTTTTGTTGAAAGTTGTTTTTTAACCATTGTTTTCTACTCTTGAACGATTCTTTCAAGCATGTTGATTTTATTGAGGTTTTTTTGAATTGTTTTTAAAGATTATTTCAAGCATCTCAACATGTGAATGGGAGATTCTTGGTGTATTAAATAGGTTCTTTTGAAAATAATTAATTTTATATTTGTTTTTGGAATATATTCACTTTGTTTTCCATTTTCAGGAACAACCACATCAGCAAGAACTCCAACAGCACATTCCACCTCTCAAGTCATTGCCTCTACTGCAGGAACGACAGCGACAGGGCAAAGCTCTGAGGCATCGGCCTCGACAGTCCCCAGTTCTATCACAACAATTTCTCTCACTGAAACTTCCGTAGGAGCAGCAACCACAGTGGTGCCATCGGCTCAAACCACGGCAGCACCAACAGTGAGCGCCGCAGAAAATAGTGATACATCTCCAACAGGTATAACCTCAAAAACGGCCACAGGATTTCTTAATTTATTTTTTTCAAACTCGATATTTGTTTAACTCACTAAACGTATTGTTGCGAATTCACACCCGCCGGCGTGCGCTCGGCCGCTCGACTCGAATGGCGGCCGCCTCCCCCACCAGAACGGACAATTCTGTCGTGACCCTCTCAGAACAACGCCGGGAGCTAGTCACGGGTGGGGGTTTAACCCCACCACGACCGTGCCAATTGCCCAACCGCGCAGGATAGGGTTGCTCGCCAAATTCGATCTACCTAAGTACCTGCGCGGATAGTCGACCGGTCGATCGTACCTCGTCGCAGGCTGACTCCAGACACGAACCGCTTAAGTGGTCCGTTCCGTGCTATCGGGATAACTGAGCGGTGTTATCGTCGGCCTCGACGGTTCCGATTAATTATCGGGCGTATTAAGCCCACTACGAACCCTCCACGTGAAGCAGGATGGAGGGTCAATTAAGAAAAGACGAAGCGAAACAGGAAAACAATTCACACAATGCACATTTATTACGCGACACACGGAAAGCACACATATACAGCCAAACAGTCAAAATGCACATGTAGCAGTTACAACAAAAGAAACAATGACGCAGCGTTACTACCGAATACGCGTACACACGGCAACACTTATACAGTTCTACTTTACAGACGGCGCCAACACCCATTTACTCAAAAGCAAAGGAAAGAAGCCACTCTCATAGACAAGGGGGCAGATGGGCCTGTAGGCCAATATGTGTGCGTGACCTGAAGGAGCGGCCAGGTCCGCGAGACCGGGTGGGTCCTACCCGCGTCCTCGTGACGTGTTGGCCGACGAGGCGCAGATGTGGCCGCGTGGCTGTGCCCCGACTCCGTGTTCCTTGGCGGGTTTCGTTGGCACGACGTTTGGAGTGGGGTGGGAACGGGGCCCTCTTGTTGCACTATCTCAGTGCGGGGGAAAGGGGGAATTGTTGATGCCCTGGGGGAGGGAGAATGGCTGGCTGGCTTGGGTCCAGCGACGAGCGATCTCCCACCGCGACCTCGTCGCCGACCGCCGTCCTTCTCGCCTCGGACCCAAGCTCCTTGGCCTCTTCCCACAACTCTCCTCAGCCAACTGCAGAACCCAACTCGATGCCTTCGCCACCCGACTCCACTCTCTGCCACACTCTCCCTCGATTCGCCTTGCGCTCCCCATTTTATAGGCCGGCAGGCGAAAACAATATGCAAATTTCCGGATCAGGATGACCTCTGGGGCGGAGCCACACTCGCCCATTGGATGGAGGAAAAGTGGGCGTGAACCTCCCCTGATCCTAGAATTTGCATATATGGATTTCACACAGACACGCCTGGAGGCGGGGCCAAGCCGCTCCGCGCTTGCTCATTGGACGGATCAGAAGTGGGTGTGTAGCGTTCTTGATCCGAATTCTCCCTCGGAAAGGCCGCTATTTGTACTCGCGGCTCGGTGCGTATCTTGAACGAGCCCAAGACAGCCCGACGCTCAGTGTTCACAGGTGGCGCGGGAATGGCCGTAGAATGAGCGAGTTGAGGGTGGTGGAGGGTTTATCTGTGGTGGTTTGATGGTTATGGCAGTTGAGACGTGGTTGGTTCAAAATAAAGATAGAACAGAAAAACGGCTATCTCAAAGCGTCACAGCCCGAATGAATCACATAAATCCATCTAAACAACGGGTTTGGGCTAACTACACATGTACTTCGGGTTATCTCACCTCCGGCCCTTCATGGTGTAATGCGAATTTCCACAGCCGTAACAGTATTCTCTTTAAAGATTATTTCAAGCATGTTGTTTTTGTTTAAAGGTTTTTTTAAAAATTGTTTGTATTTTTCTCTTGAAGGATTATTTCAAGCATATTGTTTATCTTGAAAGTTTTCAAAATTGTTTTTATTGTTGGCTTGTAAGATTATTTTTAGCACGTTGTTTTGACTGGAAGCTTCTAAAAATTGTTTTTAATGTTTTGATAGATTATTTTAAGCGTTGTAATACGTTGTCAATCGGAGATTATTGGTGTTTTAAAGATGTTATTTTGAAAATATAGTATTTTCTTTTTAACTTTGTTATTGGAATATATGAATGATTTTATCTATTTTCAGGAGCAACCACATCAGCAAGAACTTCTAGAGCACTTCCCACCACTCAAGTGATTGCTTCTACTGCAGGAACTGCAGCAAGAACAACAGGACAAAGGTCTGAAGCATCGTCCTTAACAGCCCCCAGTTATTCTGCCTCAACGACTTATCTCACAGAAACCTCCACAGGTGCAGCAACTATGGTGCTGACTTTAGCTCAAACCACAGCAGGACCAACAGTGAGCTCTGCAGGCAGTAGTGATACATCCACAAATGGAGCTTCAACAGGTATATCCTGTAAAATGGGCATGGGATTTCTTGATTGTTTTATTCAAACTGGATTCATGTTTCAATAAAAAAAGTCTTCTTTTTAAAGATTATATCAAGCATGTTGCTTTTCTTGAAATGTTTTGAAAATTGTTTTAATTGTTGTCTTGAAAGATTATTTCAGATGTTGTTTTTTTGAAAGTTTTATTCTTGATTTCATTGTTGTCTTGAAAGATTACTTCAAGCATTTCAATATGTGGTAAATGGGTGATTATTGATTTGTTAAACATGTTCTTTTGAAAGTAATTAATTTTCCTGAGATCGGTGTTTTTGGAATATATTCACAATGTCATCCATTTTCAGAAACATTCACATCAGCAGGAACTTCCACAGCACTTCCCACCTCTCAAGTCATTGCATCTACTGCAGGAACGACAGCAACAACAACAGGACAAAGCTCTGAGGCATCATCCTCGACAGTCCCCAGTTCTGCCTCAACGACTTCTATTTCTGAAACCTCTGTTGTATCGGCAACTACAGTGCTGTCATCAGCTCAAACCACATCACCACCAACAGTGAGCTCTCCAGGACGTAGTGATACATCTCCAAGTGGAGCTTCAACAGGTATATCCTATAAAATGGGCACAGGATTTCTTGATGGTTTTATTCAAACTGGATTCATGTTGAAATCAACAAAATTCTTCTTTTTAAAGATTATTTCAAGCATGTTGTTTTCATCTGGACTTTTCAAAATTGTTTTTGTTGTTTTAAAAGATTATTTAAAGCATTTCAACATGTTGTAAATGGAAGATTCTTGGTGGATTAATCATGTTCTTTTGAAAATCATTCATTTTCTCCTCATCTCTCTTTTTGGAAGATATTCATGATTTTATCCATTTTCAGGAGCAGCCACGTCAGCAAGAACTTCGAGAGCACTTCCCACCTCTCAAGTCATTACTTCCACTGCAGGAACTACAACAACAACAGCAGCACAAATCTCTGAGGCATCGTCCTTAACAGCCCCCAGTTCTGCCACAACGACTTCTCTTTTAGAAACCTCCACAGGTGCGGCAAGTTCAGTGCTCTCGTCGGCTCAAACTACAGGAGCACCAACCATGAGCTCTACAGGAAGTCGTGAAACATCTACAACTGGAGCTTCAACAGGTATAACCTGAATACGTCCAAAGAATTTCTTTATGCTTTTATTGAAACTGGAAACTTATTTAAATTTGCAAAAGTCTTCTTTTGAAAGATATTTTCAAAGAATTTGTTTTTATTGAAAGTTTTTTTTTTTCTTGTTTTTATTTTTGGCTCGAAAGATTATTTCAAGTTTGTTGTGTTCATTCAAAGTTTGTTGTTTTAATTTTTTTGTTGTTGTTGCGTTGAAAGATTATTTCAAACATGTTGTTTTCATCAAAATGTTTTGAATGTTGTTTTTGTTGTTTTGGAAGATTATTTCAAGCATTTCAATGTTTTAAAAGGGAGATTATTGGTGTATTAAACATGTACTTTTGAAAATAATTAATTTTCTGTTTCTCTTTGTTTTTTGCAAAATATTCATGATTTTATCCATTTTCAGGAACAACCACGTCAGGAAAATCTTCTGCAGCACTTCCCACCACTCAAATCATTGCTTCGACTGCAGGATCGACAGCAACAAGACAAAGCTATGCGGCATCATCCTCGACAGTCCCCAGTTCTGCCACAATGACTTCTCTTTCTGAAACCTCTCTTGTATCGGCAACCTCAGTAGTTTCATCAGCTCAAACAACAGCAGCACCAGCAGTGAGCGACACTGAAAGTGAAGATACATCCACAACTGGAGCTTCAACAGGTAAAACGTGAAAATGTCCACAGGATTTCTTCATGCTTTTATTCAAACTTGATACATTCTTGAATGAGCAAAAGTCTTCTTTTGAAAGATTATTTCAAACAGGTTGTTTTCATAGAAACTTGTTTTTTTCATTGTTTTTTTTGTTTTGAGAGATTACTTCAGGCATTTCAAAGTGTGGTAAATTGGACATTATTTCTGTGTTAAATATGTTCTTTTGAAAGAGAAAAATTTTCAGCATATCTTTGTTTTTAGAATACATTCATGATTTTGTCCATTTTCAGGAGTAACCACAGCAGCAAGAACTTGGACAGTATTTTACACCTCTCATGTCATTGCCTCTATTGCAGGAACTACAACAACAATGGCAGCACAAAGCTCTGAAGCATCGTCCTCGACAGTCCCCAGTTCTGCCACAATGACTTCTCTCACAGAAACCTCCACAGGTGCAGCAACTACAGTGTTGTCATCGGCTCAAACTACAGCAGGACCAACACTGAGCGCTGCAGGAAGTAGTGATAGATCTCCAAGTGGAGCTTCTCCAGGTATAACCTGTAAAACGGCTAAAGGATTTCTCGATTGTTTTATTCAAACTGGATTCATGTTTCAATAAACAAAAGTCTTCTTTGAAAAGATTATTTCAAGCACGTTGCTTTTCTTGAAAGTTTTGAAGAATCATAATTGTTTTAATTGTTGTCTTGAAAGATTATTTCAGATGTTGTTTTTTTGAAAGTTTTATTCTTGATTTCATTGATGTATTGAAAGATTATATGAAGCATTTCAATATGTGGTAAATGGGTGATTATTGATTTGTTAAACATGTTCTTTTGAAAGTAATTAATTTTCCTAAGATCGTTGTTTTTGGAATGTATTCACAATGTCATCCATTTTCAGGAACATTCACATCAGCAGGAACTTCGACAGCACTTTACACCTCTCAAGTCATTACTTCCACTGCAGGAACTACAACAACAGCTATAGCACAAAGTTCTGACGCATCATCCTCGACAGTCCCCATTTCTGCCACAACGACTTCTCTCACAGAAACCACCACAGGTGCAGCAACTACAGTGCTGTCATCAGCTCAAACCACATCAGCACCAACAGTGAGCTCTCCAGGACGTAGTGATAGATCTCCAAGTGGAACTTCAACAGGTATATCCTGTAAAATGGGCACAGGATTTCTTGATTGTTTTATTCAAACTGGATTCATGTTTAAATAAACCAAAGTTTTCTTTTTAAAGATTATTTCAAGAATGTTGCTTTCATCTGAACTTTTCAAAATTGTTTTTGTTGTTTTGAAAGATTATTTAAAGCATTTCAACATGTTGTGAATGGAAGATTCTTGGTGGACTAAACATGTTCTTTTGAAAATCATTCATTTTCTCCATATCTTTGTTTTTAGAATACATTCATGATTTTATCCATTTTCAGGAGTAACCACAGCAGCAAGAACTTGGACAGCACTTTTCACCTCTCACGTCATAGCTTCTATTGCAGGAACTACAACAACAATGGCAACACAAAGCTCTGACACATCATCCTCGACAGTCCCCAGTTCTGCCACAATGACTTCTCCTTCTGAAACCTCTATTGGAGCGGAAACCACAGTAGTTTCATCAGCTCAATCAACAGCAGCAACAACAGTGAGCACCACTGAAAGTGGCGATACGTCCACAACTGGAGCTTTAACAGGTATAACCTGTAAAATGACTGTAGGATTTCCTGATTGTTTTATTCAAACTGGATTCATGTTTAAATAAAGAAATTCTTCTTTTTAAAGATTATTTTAAGCACGTTGCTTTTCTTGAAAGTTTTTGACAATTATAATTGTTTTAATTGTTGTCTTGAAAGATTATTTCAGATGTTCTTTTTTTGAAAGTTTTATTCTTGATTTCATTGATGTATTGAAAGATTATTTCAAGCATTTCAATACGTAGTAAATGGGTGATTATTGATTTGTTAAACATGTTCTTTTGAAAATAATTAATTTTCCTGAGATCGTTGTTTTTGGAATATATTCACAATGTCATCCATTTTCAGGAACATTCACATCAGCAGGAACTTCGACAGCACTTTACACCTCTCAAGTCATTGCGTCTACTGCAGGAACGACAGCAACAGCTATAGCACATATCTCTGATGCATCGTCCTCGACAGTCCCCATTTCTGCCACAACGATTTCTGTCACAGAAACCACCACAGGTGCAGCAACTACAGTGCTCTCATCGGCTCAATCTGCAGGAGCACCAACCACGAGCTCCACAGGAAGTCGTGATACATCTTCAACTGGAGCTTCCACAGGTATAACCTGAATACGTCCAAATAATTTCTTCATGCTTTTTTGCAAACTGGTAATATATTTAAATTTGCAAAAGTCTTCTTTTGAAAGATATTTTCGCGAATTTTGTTTTTATTGAAAGTTTTTTTTTCGTTGTTTTTATTTTTGGCTCAAAAGGTTATTTCAAGTTTGTTATTTTTCAGTCAAAGTTTGTTGTTTCAATTGTTTTTTTTTTGTTGTATTTAAAGATTATTTCATTTATGTTGTTTTTATTGGAAAGTTTTGAATGTTGTTCTTATGGTTTTGAAAGATTATTTCAAACATTTCAATATGTTTTAAAAGGGAGATTATTGGTGTATAAAACATGTACTTTTGAAAATAATTAATTTTCTGCATATCTTTGTTTATTTGAATATATTCATGATTTTATCCATTTTCAGGAACAACCACGTCAGTCAGAACTTCTGCAGCATTTCCCACCACTCAAATCATTGCTTCGACTACAGGAACGACAGCAAAAACAGTACAAAGCTCTGAGGCATCATCTTCGACAGTCCCCAGTTCTGCCACAATGACTTCTATTTCTGAAACCTCTGTTGTATCAGCAACCACAGTGGTTTCATCAGCTCAAACAACAGCAGAACCAACAGTGAGCCCTGCTGAAAGTGGTGATACATCCACAACTGGAGCTTCAACAGGTATAACCTGAAAATGTCCACAGGATTTCTTCATGCTTTTATTCAAACTTGATACATTCTTGAATGAACAAAAGTCTTCTTTTGAAAGATTATTTCAAACAGGTTGTTTTCATAGAAAATTGTTTTTTCATTGTTTTTGTTGTTTTGAGAGATTATTTCAGGCATTTCAAAGTGTGGAAATTAGACATTATTTCTGTGTTAAATATGTTCTTTTGAAAGAGAAAAAATTTCAGCATATTGTTACGGCTGTGGAAATTCACATTTCACCATGAAGGGCCCGTAGGTGAGATATCTCTAAGTACGTGTGTAGTTAGCCCCAAATCCGTTGTCTGGAGGAAATTTATGTGATTCATTCAGGCTGCGACGCTTTGAGTTAGGCGTTTTTCTGTTCTATCTTTATTTTGAACCAACCACGTCTCAACCGCCATCACACAACAACCACCAACCACAATGCCGCTTCACAACAACCACAACCACACCTGCCTCTCAACAACCACGCCATCCTCACCACTCCGCTAGCAACCGTCAACATCTCCACGAACACAAAAGGGGAACAACAACAACTCCCACCCCGAATTCACTGATAAACAAGAATGACGGTTGGAACTCAACTCCCACCCCGATTTCTCCGGTGGAATGTTCCCCCCGCCTCCGCGTGCCGCGAAGGGAGGGGTGGGGTGCCGGGGAAATAAAAGGGCGCACGGAGGCGCCGCCGAGAAAAGAAGTCAGAGGAGGTCAGGTCAGGGCGGTCGGTGAGAGTGTCAGTGTCAGTCGGCGGTTCATGGTCTTCTGCCCGTCTGGGTCTTGGAGAAGAGGTCCGCAGAGCGACCGGCTCGTTGGAGCTTGCAGTCGGTGGAGAGTCTGGACGTCGCGGAGTGGACGCGGACTGGAGGCGCCGCTCTGCCATCTGTGTCGTGCGGACTTGCACGTTCGTACAAGGAGCGCCGGAGAGAGCTCGCCCACCATCGCACCGTGAGGGTGCAGGTAACTTGCAACGGTCTCGTGGGACTCGTTCGGTCTGCCAAGTCCCACGCCATAAAGGCCCACGGGCCCCGTCTGCCCCCTTGTCTATGAGGGTGGCTTCTTTCCTTTGCTTTTGAGTAAATGTGTGTTGGCGCCGTCTGTAAAGTAGAACTGTATAAGTGTTGCCGTGTGTACGCGTATTCGGTTTAACTCTTGCTTTTGCTTTATATGTGCATTTTGATTATTGTGGCTGTATATACGTGCTTTCCGTGTGCCGCGGAATAAATGTGCAGTGTGTTGAACTGTTTTCCCGTTTCGCTTCGTCTCCTTCCTTTTAATTGACCCACCATCCTGCTTCACGTAAAGGGTTCGTAGTGGGCTGAATACGCCCGATAATTAATCGGAACCGTCGAGGCCGACGATAACACCGCTCGGTTATCACTGTAGCACGGAACCGACCGCTTAAGCGGTTCATGTTCGGAGTCGGCCTGTGGCGTGGTGCAATCGCCCGGTCGACCATTCGCGCAGGTACTTAGGTAGATCGAATTTGGCGAGCAACCCCATCCTGCGCGTGTGGGCAATTGGCACGATCGTGGTGAGGTTAAACCCCCACCCTGGCGAGCTCCCGGCGTTGGTCCGAGAGGGTCACGACTGAATTGTCCGTCCGGTGGGCGACGTGCCGCGATTCGAGTCACGTGGGCGTCCGCACGTCGGCGGGCGCAAACTCGCAACAATATCTTTTGTTTTTAGAATACATTCATGATTTTTCCATTTTCAGGCATAACCACGTCAGCAAGGACTTGGACAGCACTTTACACCTCTCACGCCATTGCATCTACTGCAGGAACGACAGCAACCACAACAGGACAAAGCTCTGAGGCATCATCCTCGACAGTCCCCAGTTCTGACACAATGACTTCTCTTTCTGAAACCTCTATTGGAACTGAAACCACAGTAGTTTCATCAGCTCAAACAACAGCAGCACCAACAGTGAGCACCACTGAAAGTGGCGATACATCCACAACTGGAGCTTCAACAGGTATAACCTGTAAAATGACTGTAGGATTTCCTGATTGTTTTATTCAAACTGGATTCATGTTTAAATACAGAAATTCTTCTTTTTAAAGATTATTTCAAGCACGTTGCTTTTCTTGAAAGTTTTTGATAATTATAATTGTTTTCATTGTTGTCTTGAAAGATTATTTCAGATGTTTTTTGAAAGTTTTATTCTTGATTTCATCGATGCATTGAAAGATTATTTCAAGCATTTCAATATGTGGTAAATGGGTGATTATTGATTTGTTAAACATGTTCTTTTGAAAGTAATTAATTTTCCTGAAATTGTTGTTTTAGGAATATATTCACAATGTCATCCATTTTCAGGAACATTCACATCAGCAGGAACTTCGACAGCACTTTACACCTCTCAAGTCATTCCATCTGCTGCAGGAACGACATCAACAACAACAGGACAAAGCTCTGATGCATCGTCCTCGACAGTCCCTAGTTTTGCCACAACGACTTCTCTCACAGAAACCTCCACAGGTGCAGCAACCACAGTGCTCTCATCGACTCAAACTACAGCAGGACCAACAGTGAGCACCACAGGAAGTAGTGATGCATCTCCAAGTGGAGCTTCTCCAGGTATAACCTGTAAAATGTCCACAGGATTTCTTGATTGTTTTATTCAAGCTGGATTCATGTTTAAATAAACAAAAGTTTTCTTTTTAAAGATTATTTCAAGCCTGTTGTTTTCATCTGAACTTTTCAAAATTGTTTTTGTTGTTTTGAAAGATTATTTCAAGCATTTCAACATGTTGTAAATAAAAGATTGTTGGTGGACTAAACATGTTCTTTTGAAAATCATTCATTTTCTCCATATCTTTCTTTTTGGAAGGTATTCATGATTTTATCCATTTTCAGGAGCAGCCACCTCGGAAAGAACTTTTAGTTCACTTCCCACCTCTCAAGTCATTACTTCCACTGCTGGAACTACAACAACAACAACAGCACAAAGTTCTGAGGCATCATCCTTAACAGCCCCCAATTCTGCCACAACGACTTCTCTTTTAGAAACCTCTACAGGTGCGGCAAGTTCAGTGCTCTCGTCGGCTCAAACTACAGGAGCACCAACCATGAGCTCTATAGGAAGTCGTGATACATCTTCAACTGGAGCTTCAACAGGAACAACCTGAATACGTCCAAATAATTTCTTCATGCTTTTATTCAAACTTGATACATTCTTGAATGAGCAAAAGTCTTCTTTTGAAAGATTATTTCAAACAGGTTGTTTTCATAGAAAATTGTTTTTTCATTGTTTTTGTTGTTTTGAGAGATTATTTCAGGCATTTCAAAGTGTGGGAAATTGGACATTATTTCTGTGTTAAATATGTTCTTTTGAAAGAGAAAAATTTTCAGCATATCTTTGTTTTTAGAATACATTCATGATTTTGTTCATTTTCAGGAGTAACCACGTCAGCAAGAACTTGGACAGTATTTTACACCTCTCATGTCATTGCCTCTATTGCAGGAACTACAACAACAATGGCAGCACAAAGCTCTGAAACATCGTCCTCGACAGTCCCCAGTTCTGCCACAATGACTTCTCTCACAGAAACCTCCACAGGTGCAGCAACTACAGTGTTGTCATCAACTCAAACTATAGGACCAACAGTGAGCGCTGCAGGAAGTAGTGACATATCTCCAAGTGGAGCTTCTCCAGATATAACCTGTAAAATGGCTACAGGATTTCTCGATTGTTTTATTCAAACTGGATTCATGTTTCAAGAAACAAGTCTTCTTTTGAAAGATTATTTTAAGCACGTTGCATTTCTTGAAAGTTTTTGACAATTATAATTGTTTTAATTGTTGTCTTGAAAGATTATTTCAGATGTTGTTGTTTTGAAAGTTTTATTCTTGATTTCATTGATGTATTGAAAGATTATATGAAGCATTTCAATATGTGGTAAATGGGTGATTATTGATTTGTTAAACATGTTCTTTTGAAAGAAATTAATTTTCCTAAGATCGTTGTTTTAGGAATATATTCACAATGTCATCCATTTTCAGGAACATTCACATCGGCAGGAACTTCGACAGCACTTTACACCTCTCAAGTCATTCCATCTACTGCAGGAACGACATCAACAACAACAGGACAAAGCTCTGAGGCATCATCCTTGACAGTCCCAATTTCTGCCACGTATTCTCTCACAGAAACCTCCACAGGTGCAGCAACTACAGTGCTGTCATCCGGTCAAACCACAGAAGCACCAACAGTGACCTCTCCAGGACGTAGTGATGCATCTCCAAGTGGAGCTTCAACAGGTATATCCTGTAAAATGGCCACAGGATTTCTTCATTGTTTTATTCAAACTGGATTCATGTTTAAACAAACAAAAGTTTTCTTTTTAAAGATTATTTCAAGCCTGTTGTTTTCATCTGAACTTTTCAAAATTGTTTTTGTTGTTTTGAAAGATTATTTCAAGCATTTCAACATGTTGTAAATAAAAGATTGTTGGTGGACTAAACATGTTCTTTTGAAAATCATTCATTTTCTCCATATCTTTCTTTTTGGAAGATATTCATGATTTTATCCATTTTCAGGAGCAGCCACCTCGGCAAGAACTTTTAGTTCACTTCCCACCTCTCAAGTCATTACTTCCACTGCAGGAACTACAACAATAACAACAGCACAAAGTTCTGAGGCATCGTCCTTAACAGCCCCCAGTTCTGCCACAACGACTTCTCTTTTTGAAACCTCCACAGTTGCAGCAACTACAGTGCTCTCGTCGGCTCAATCTGCAGGAGCACCAAGCACGAGCTCTACAGGAAGTCGTGATACATCTTCAACTGGAGCTTCAACAGGTATAACCTGAATACGTCCAAATAATTTCTTCATGCTTTTTTGCAAACTGGAAATACAGTCATGCGCCGCTTAACGACGGATCGCATCTACGACGGATCTGCCAGCTCTGAAAAAAAAAATGTCGCTGAAAAATTCCTATTGCCGAGTGATGTCACCGACGTTGCGCTGCCAGTCGTATAAAAATAGCACGTACAATTATGTACACTGTACAGTACATAATACTTCATAATGATAATAAACGACAGTGTGGCCCTGTTATAATGCGATTGTTGAGGTCCATAAAATGTCATCGTGAAAAAAGCAGGATCGTGCTTAATCAGGATTCAAAGAAATCGGCTTTCAAACTGAACCAATGTTTCCACGTTTACCTTCCAGCAAGTAAATTACCTTTGAATTGAAGAATTCCGCGAATAAATCGTTGTTACAGTCAAGATTAAAACGCAAATTTATTTTTAGTGAAGCTTTTCATGTTGTTAAAACAATCGCACTGTTCCGAAAATATATATCACAATTGACAGGAGCTCATTTCTTTATTTATAAATTATAACATCGATGCAATGATTACGTATTTATAAAATCCAAACGCTATTTATTCATCTTTCTATAATCGATGCGAGAGGAGATTGTAAGCTGCTGCTAACACCGATGGTCATCATGAACAGTACAAAGGTAAAACTAACGTGTCTTCAGGCTCTCTTGGATGTGTGTTACAATTGCCGACAGTATTCAGTACAGTAACATGCTGTACAGGTTTGTATCTGAGGAGCAATAGGCTATACCATATAGCCTCGGTGTGTAGTTTTGTGTTTGTACAATGTTCGGAAATAACAACGACAAAAGAAATGATGTTCGCTCAACAACGACGTCGCTTAACGACTCGTTTCTCAGAACGTAAATACGTCGTTAAGTGGCGCATGACTGTATATTTAAATTTGCAAAAGTCTTCTTTTGAAAGATATTTTCACGAATTTTGTTTTTATTGAAAGTTTTTTTTTTTTCTTGTTTTTATTTTTGGCTCAAATGGTTATTTCAAGTTTGTTATTTTCATTCAAAGTTTGTTGTTTCAGTTGTTTATTTTGTTGTGTTGAAAGATTATTTTATACATGTTGTTTTCATTGGAAAGTTTTGAATGTTGTTCTTGTGGTTTTGAAAGATTATTTCAAGCATTTCCATATGTTTTAAAAGGGAGATTATTGGTGTATTAAACATGTACTTTTGAAAATAATTAATTTTCTGTATCTTTGTTTACTTGAATATATTCATGATTTTATCCATTTTCAGGAACAACCACGTCAGGAAGAACTTCTGCAGCACTTCCCACCACTCAAATCATTGCTTCGACTACAGGAACGACAGCAACAACAGGACAAAGCTCTGAGGCATCATCTTCGACAGTCCCCAGTTCTGCCACAATGACTTCTCTTTCTGAAACCTCTGTGGTATCGGCAACCACAGTGGTTTCATCAGCTCAAACAAAAACAGCACCAACAGTGAGCGACACTGGAAGTGAAGATACATCCACAACTGGAGCTTCAACAGGTATAACCTGAAAATGTCCACAGGATTTCTTGATTGTTTTATTCAAACTTGATACATGTTGAAATAAACAAAAGCCTTCTTTTGAAATATTATTTTTAGCATGTTGTTTTTATTGAAAGTAACTGTTGTTGTTGTTTTCATTGTTTTGCAAGATTATTTCAAGCATTTCAATATGTAGTAGCTTGGACATTATTTCTGTGATAAACATGTTCTTTTGAAAATAATTAATTTTCTGTATTCGTTTTGTTTTTGGATTATATTTATGATATTATCCATTTTCAGGAACAACCACATCAGGAAGAACTTCCACAGCACTTCCCACCACTCAAGTTATTGCCTCTACTACAGGAACTGCAGCAACAACAACAGGACAAAGCTCTGAGGCATCGTCCTTGACAGTCCCAATTTCTGCCACGTATTCTCTCACAGAAACCTCCACAGGTGCAGCAACTACAGTGCTGTCATCCGGTCAAACCACAGCAGCACCAACAGTGAGCTCTCCAGGACGTAGTGATACATCTGCAAGTGGAGCTTCAACAGGTATATCCTGTAAAATGGCTACAGGATTTCTTGATTGTTTTATTCAAACTGGATTCATGTTTAAACAAACAAAAGTTTTCTTTTTAAAGATTATTTCAAGCCTGTTGTTTTCATCTGAACTTTTCAAAATTGTTTTTGTTGTTTTGAAAGATTATATCAAGCATTTCAACATGTTGTAAATAAAAGATTTTTGGTTGGTTAAACATGTTCTTTTGAAAATCATTCATTTTCTCCATATCTTTCTTTTTGGAAGATATTCATGATTTTATCCATTTTCAGGAGCAGCCACCTCGACAAGAACTTTGAGTTCACTTCCCACCTCTCAAGTCATTACTTCCACTGCAGGACCTACAACAACAACAACAACAGCAAAAAGCTCTGAGGCATCGTCCTTAACAGCCCCCAGTTCTGCCACAACGATTTCTCTTTTAGAAACCTCCACAGGTGTGGCAAGTTCAGTGCTCTCGTCGGCTCAAACTACAGGAGCACCAACCATGAGCTCTATAGGAAGTCGTGATACATCTTCAACTGGAGCTTCAACAGGTACAACCTGAATACGTCCAAATAATTTCTTCATGCTTTTATTCAAACTTGATACTTTCTTGAATGAGCAAAAGTCTTCTTTTGAAAGATTATTTCAAACAGGTTGTTTTCATAGAAAATTGATTTTTTCATTGTTTTTGTTGTTTTGAGAGATTATTTCAGGCATTTCAAAGTGTGGGAAATTGCACATTATTTCTGTGTTAAGTATGTTCTTTTGAAAGAGAAAAAATTTTCAGCATATCTTTGTTTTTAGAATACATTCATGATTTTGTCCATTTTCAGGAGTAACCACGTCAGCAAGAACTTGGACATCACTTAACACCTCTCACGTCATTGCTTCTATTGCAGGAACTACAATAACAATGGCAGCACAAAGCTCTGACACATCATCCTCGACAGTCCCCAGTTCTGCGACAATGACTTCTCTTTCTGAAACCTCTATTGGAGCGGAAACCACAGTAGTTTCATCAGCTCAATCAACAGCAGCACCAACAGTGAGCACCACTGAAAGTGGAGATACATCCACAACTGGAGCTTCAACAGGTATAACCTGTAAAATGACTGTAGGATTTCCTGATTGTTTTTTTCAAACTGGATTCATGTTTAAATACAGAAATTCTTCTTTTTAGTGATTATTTTAAGCACGTTGCTTTTCTTGAAAGTTTTTGTTAATTATAATTGTTTTCATTGTTGTCTTGAAAGATTATTTCAGATGTTGTTTTTTTGAAAGTTTTATTCTTGATTTCATTGATGTATTGAAAGATTATTTTGAGCATTTCAATATGTGGTAAATGGGTGATTATTGATTTGTAAAACATGTTCTTTTGAAAGTAATTAATTTTCCTGAGATCGTTGTTTTAGGAATATATTCACAATGTCATCCATTTTCAGGAACATTCAAATCAGCAGGAACTTCGACAGCACTTTACACCTCTCAAGTCATTGCATCTACTGCAGGAATGACAGCAACAACAACAGGACAAAGCTCTGAGGCATTGTCCTCGACAGTCCCTCGTTTTGCCACAATAACTTCTCTCACAGAAACCTCCACAGGTGCAGCAACTACTGTGCTCTCATCAGCTCAAACTACAGCAGGACCAACACTGAGCGCCACAGGAAGTAGTGATAGATCTCCGAGTGGAGCTTCTCCAGGTATAACCTGTAAAATGGTTACAGGATTTCTTGATTGTTTCATTCAAGTATGTTGCTTTTCTTGAAAGTTTTTGATAATTGATTTAATTGGTGTCTTGAAAGATTATTTCAAGTGTTTCAACATGTTGAAAATGGAAGATTCTTGGTGGATTAATCATGTTCTTTTGAAAATCATTCATTTTCTCCATATCTTTCTTTTTGGAAGATATTCATGATTTTATCCATTTTCAGGAGCAGCCACATCAGCAGGAACTTCGACAGCACTTCCCACCTCTCAAGTCATTACTTCCACTGCAGGAACTACAACAACAACAGCAGCACAAAGCTCTGAGGCATCGTCCTTAACAGCCCCCAGTTCTGCCACAACGACTTCTCTTTTAGAAACCTCCACAGGTGCGGCAACTTCAGTGCTCTCATCGGCTCAAACTACAGGAGCACCAACCATGAGCTCTACAGGAAGTCGTGAAACATCTACAACTGGAGCTTCAACAGGTATAACCTGAATATGTCCACATAATTTCTTTATGCTTTTATTCGACCCGGAAACATTTAAATTTGCAAAAGTCTTCTTTTGAAAGATATTTTCAAAAGATTTGTTTTCATTAAAAGTTTTTTTCTTGTTTTTATTGTTGGCTCGAAAGATTATTTCAAGTTTGTTGTGTTCATTCAAAGTTTGTTGTTTTAATTGTTTTTTGTTGTGTTGAAAGATCATTTCAACAATTTTGTTTTCATCAAAAAAAAATTGAATGTTTTTGTTGTTTTGGAAGATTATTTCAAGCATTTCAATGTGTTTTAAAAGGGA
The DNA here is from genome assembly GCF_056783735.1 of Eptatretus burgeri. Taxonomy (NCBI): domain Eukaryota; kingdom Metazoa; phylum Chordata; class Myxini; order Myxiniformes; family Myxinidae; genus Eptatretus; species Eptatretus burgeri. The sequence goes on from NC_140971.1 coordinate 35,283,330, forward strand.
GATTATTGGTGGATTAAACATGTACTTTTGAAAATAATTAATTTTCTGTACACCTTGGTTTTTCGGAATATATTCATGATTTTATCCATTTTCAGGAACAACCCCGTCAGGAAGAACCTCTGCAGCACTTCCCACCACCAACATCATAGCTTCGAATGCAGGAACGACAGCAACAAGACAAAGCTATGTGGCATCATCCTCGACAGTCCCCGGTTCTGCCACAATGACTTCTCTTTCTGAAACCTCTGTGGTATCGGCAACCACAGTAGTTTCATCAGCTCAAACAACAGCAGCATCAACAGTGAGCGACACTGAAAGTGAAGATACATCCACAACTGGAGCTTCAACAGGTATAACCTGAACATGTCCACAGGATTTCTTCATGCTTTTATTCAAACTGGATTCATGTTGAAATAAACAAAAGTCTTCTTTTGAAATATTGTTTTCAGCATGTTGTTTTTATTGAAAGAAATTATTGTTGTTGTTGTTGTTTTCATTTTTTGCAAGATTATTTCAAGCATTTCAATATGTAGTAGCTTGTACATTATTTCTGTGATAAACATGTTCTTTTGAAAATAATTAATTTTCTGTATACGTTTTGTTTTTGGATTATATTTATGATTTTATCCATTTTCAGGAACAACCACATCAGGAAGAACTTCCACAGCACCTCCCACCACTCATGGTATTGCTTCTACTGCAGGAACTGCAGCAGCAACAACAGGACAAAGCTCTGAGGCATTGTCCTTGACAGTCCCAATTTCTGCCACGTATTCTCTCACAGAAACCTCCACAGGTGCAGCAACTACAGTGCTGTCATCCGGTCAAACCACAGCAGCACCAACAGTGAGCTCTCCAGGACGTGGTGATACATCTCCAAGTGGAGCTTCAACAGGTATATCCTGTAAAATGGCTACAGGATTTCTTGATTGTTTTATTCAAACTGGATTCATGTTGAAATCAACAAAATTCTTCTTTTTAAAGATAATTTCAAGCATGTTGTTTTCATCTGAACTTTTCAAAATTGTTTTTCTTGTTTTGAAAGATTATTTCAAGCATTTCAACATCTTGTAAATAAAAGATTTTTGGTGGATTAAACATGTTCTTTTGAAAATCATTCATTTTCTCCATATCTTTCTTTTTGGAAGATATTCATGATTTTATCCATTTTCAGGAGCAGCCACCTCGGCAAGAACTTTGAGTTCACTTCCCACCTCTCAAGTCATTACTTCCACTGCAGGAACTACAACAACAACAACAACAACAACAGCAAAAAGTTCTGAGGCATCGTCCTTAACAGCCCCCAGTTCTGGCACAACGAGTTCTCTTTTAGAAACCTCTACAGGTGCAGCAACTGCAGTGCTCTCGTCGGCTCAATCTGCAGGAGCACCAACCACGAGCTCTACAGGAAGTCGTGAAACATCTACAACTGGAGCTTCAACAGGTATAACCTGAATACGTCCAAATAATTTCTTCATGCTTTTATGCAAACTGGAAATACAGTCATGCGCCGCTTAACGACGTTCCGGGCAACGACGGATCACATATACGACGAATCTGCCAGCTCTGAAAAAAAAATGTCGCTGAAAAATTCCTATTGCCGAGTGATGTCGCCGACGTTGTGCTGCCAGTCGTATAAAAATAGCACATACAATTATGTACGCTGTACAGTACATAATACTTGATAATGATAATAAACGACAGTGTGGCCCTGTTATAATGCGATTGTTGAGGTCCATAAAATGTCATCGCGAAAAAAGCAGGATTGCGCGAAATCGGGATTCAAGGAAATCGGCTTTCAAACTGAATCAATGTTTCCACGTTTACCTTCCAGCAAGTAAATTACCTTTGAATTGAAGAATTCCGCGAATAAATCGTTGTTGAGTCGAGATTAAAACGCAAATTTATTTTTGGTGAAGCTTTTCATGTTGTTAAAACAATCGCACTGTTCCGAAAATATATATCACAATTGACAGGTGCTCGTTTCTTCATTTATAAATTATAACATCGATGCAATGATTACGTATTTATAAAATCCAAACGCTATTTATTCATCTTTCTATAATCGATGCGAGAGGAGATTGTAAGCTGCTGCTTACAACACCGATGGTCGTCATGAACAGCACAAAGGTAAAACTAACGTGTCTTCAGTCTCTCATGGATGCGTGTTACAATTGCCGACAGTATTCAGTACAGTAACATTCTGTACAGGTTTGTATCCGAGGAGCAATAGGCTACACTATATAGCCTCGGTGTGTAGTTTTGTGTTCGTACGATGTTCAAAAACGAAAACGACAAAAAAAAAATGATGTTCGCACGACGTCGCTTAACGACTCGTTTCTCAGAATGTAACCCCGTCGTTAAGTGGCGCATGACTCTATATTTAAATTTGCAAGTCTTCTTTTGAAAGATATTTTCACGAATTTTGTTTTTATTGAAAGTTTTTTTTTTTTTCCTTGTTTTTATTTTTGGCTGAAAATGTTATTTCAAGTTTGTTATTTTCATTCAAAGTTTGTTGTTTCAGTTGTTTTTTTGTTGTGTTGAAAGATTATTTCATACATGTTGTTCTCATTGGAAAGTTTTGAATGTTGTTCTTGTGGTTTTGAAGCATTATTTCAAGCATTTCAATATATTTTAAAACTGAGATTATTGGTGTATAAAACATTTACTTTTGAAAATAATTAATTTTCTGTATCTTTGTTTATTTGAATATATTCATGATTTTATCCATTTTCAGGAACAACCACGTCAGGAAGAACTTCTGCAACACTTCCCACCACTCAAATCATTGCTTCGACTACAGGAACGACAGCAACAACAGGACAAAGCTCTGAGGCATCATCTTCGACAGTCCCCAGTTCTGCCACAATGACTTCTATTTCTGAAACCTCTGTTGTATCTGCAACCACAGTGGTTTCATCAGCTCAAACAACAACAGCAGCACCAACAGTGAGCACTGCTGAAAGTGGTGATACATCCACAACTGGAGCTTCAACAGGTATAACCTGAAAATGTCCACAGGATTTATTCATGCTTTTATTCAAACTTGATACATTCTTGAATGAGCAAAAGTCTTCTTTTGAAAGATTATTTCAAACAGGTTGTTTTCATAGAAAGTTGTTTTTTTCATTGTTTTTGTTGTTTTGAGAGATTACTTCAGGCATTTCAAAGTGTGGGAAATTGGACATTATTTCTATGTTAAATATGTTCTTTTGAAAGAGAAAAATTTTCAGCATATCTTTGTTTTTAGAATACATTCATGATTTTGTCAATTTTCAGGAGTAACCACAGCAGCAAGAACTTGGACAGTATTTTACACCTCTCATGTCATTGCCTCTATTGCAGGAACTACAACAACAATGGCAGCACAAAGCTCTGAAGCATCGTCCTTGACAGTCCCCAGTTCTGCCACAATGACTTCTCTCACAGAAACCTCCACAGGTGCAGCAACTACAGTGTTGTCATCGACGGTCCCCAGTTCTGAGACAATGACTTCTCTTTCTGAAACCTCTATTGGAGCTGAAACCACAGTAGTTTCATCAGCTCAAACAACAGCAGCACCAACAGTGAGCACCACTGAAAGTGGCGATACATCCACAACTGGAGCTTCAACAGGTATAACCTGTAAAATGACTGTATGATTTCCTGATTGTTTTATTCAAACTGGATTCATGTTTAAATACAGAAATTATTCTTTTTTTAAGATTATTTCAAGCACGTTGCTTTTCTTGAAAGTTTTTGATAATTATAATTGTTTTAATTGTTGTCTTGAAAGATTATTTCAGATGTTGTTTTTTTGAAAGTTTTATTCTTGATTGCATTAATGTATTGAAAGATTATTTCAAGCATTTCAATATGTGGTAAATGGGTTATTATTGATTTGTAAAACATGTTGTTTTGAAAGTAATTAATTTTCCTGAGATCGTTGTTTTAGGAATATATTCACAATTTCATCCATTTTCAGGAACATTCACATCAGCAGGAACTTCTACAGCACTTCCCACCTCTCAAGTCATTGCGTCTACTGCAGGAACTACAACAACAACAGCAGCACAAAGCTCTGAGGCATCGTCCTTTACAGTTCCAATTTCTGCCACGTATTCTCTCACAGAAACCTCCACAGGTGCAGCAACTACAGTGCTGTCATCCGGTCAAACCACAGCAGCACCAACAGTGAGCTCTCCAGGACGTAGTGATACATCTCCAAATGGAGCTTCAACAGGTATATCCTGTAAAATGGCTACAGGATTTCTTGATTGTTTTATTCAAACTGGATTCATGTTGAAATAAACAAAAGTTTTCTTTTTAAAGATTATTTCAAGCCTGTTGTTTTCATCTGAACTTTTCAAAATTGTTTTTGTTGTTTTGAAAGATTATTTCAAGCATTTCAACATGTTGTAAATAAAAGATTGTTGTTGGACTAAACATGTTCTTTTGAAAATCATTCATTTTCTCCATATCTTTCTTTTTGGAAGATATTCATGATTTTATCCATTTTCAGGAGCAGCCACCTCGGAAAGAACTTTTAGTTCACTTCCCACCTCTCAAGTCATTACTTCCACTGCTGGAACTACAACAACAACAACAACAACAACAACAACAACAACAACAACAACAACAACAGCACAAAGTTCTGAGGCATCATCCTTAACAGCCCCCAGTTCTGCCACAACGACTTCTCTTTTAGAAACCTCCACAGGTGCGGCAAGTTCAGTGCTCTCGTCGGCTCAAACTACAGGAGCACCAACCATGAGCTCTACAGGAAGTCGTGATACATCTTCAACTGGAGCTTCAACAGGTATAACCTGAATACGTCCAAATAATTTCTTCATGCTTTTATTCAAACTTGATAAATTCTTGAATGAGCAAAAGTCTTCTTTTGAAAGATTATTTCAAACAGGTTGTTTTCAAAGAAAATTGTTTTTTTCATTGTTTTTATTGTTTTGAGAGATTATTTCAGGCATTTCAAAGTGTGGGAAATTGCACATTATTTCTGTGTTAAGTATGTTCTTTTGAAAGAGAAAAATTTTCAGCATATCTTTGTTTTTAGAATACATTCATGATTTTGTCCATTTTCAGGAGTAACCACAGCAGCAAGAACTTGGACAGCACTTTTCACCTCTCACGTCATAGCTTCTATTGCAGGAACTACAACAACAATGGCAGCACAAAGCTCTGACACGTCATCCTCGACAGTCCCCAGTTCTGCTGCAATGACTTCTCTTTCTGAAACTTCTATTGGAGCAGAAACCACAGTAGTTTCATCAGCTCAATCAACAGCAGCACCAACAGTGAGCACCACTGAAAGTGGAGATACGTCCACAACTGGAGCTTCAACAGGTATAACCTGTAAAATGACTGTAGGATTTCCTGATTGTTTTTTTCAAACTGGATTCATGTTTAAATAAAGAAATTCTTCTTTTTAAAGATTATTTTAAGCACGTTGCTTTTCTTGAAAGTTTTTGATAAATATCATTGTTTTCATTGTTGTCTTGAAAAATTATTTCAGATGTTGTTTTTTTGAAAGTTTTATTCTTGATTTCATTGATGTATTGAAAGATTATTTCAAGCATTTCAATATGTGGTAAATGGGAGATTATTGATTTGTTAAACATGTTCTTTTGAAAGTAATTAATTTTCCTGAAATCGTTGTTTTAGGAATATATTCACAATGTCATCCATTTTCAGGAACATTCACATCAGCAGGAACTTCGACAGCACTTTACACCTCTCAAGTCATTGCATCTACTGCAGGAACGACAGCAACAACAACAGGACAAAGCTCTGAGGCATCGTCCTCGACAGTCCCTCGTTTTGCCACAACGACTTCTCTCACAGAAACCTCCACAGGTGCAGCAACTACTGTGCTTTCATCCGCTCAAACAACAGCAGCACCAACAGTGAGCATCACTGAAAGTGAAGATACATCCACAACTGGAGCTTCAACAGGTATAACCTGAACATGTCCACAGGATTTCTTCATGCTTTTATTCAAACTGGATTCATGTTGAAACAAACAAAAGTCTTCTTTTGAAATATTGTTTTCAGCATGTTGTTTTTATTGAAAGTAATTGTTGTTGTTGTTGTTGTTGTTGTTTTCATTGTTTTGCAAGATTATTTCAATATGTAGTAGCTTGTACATTATTTCTGTGATAAACATGTTCTTTTGAAAATAATTAATTTTCTGTATACGTTTTGTTGTTGGATTATATTTATGATTTTATCCATTTTCAGGAAGAACTTCCACAGCACCTCCCACCACTCATGGTATTGCCTCTACTGCAGGAACTGCAGCAACAACAACAGGACAAAGCTCTGAGGCATTGTCCTTGACAGTCCCAATTTCTGCCACGTATTCTCTCACAGAAACCTCCACAGGTGCAGCAACTACAGTGCAGTCATCCGGTCAAACCACAGCAGCAGCAACAGTGAGCTCTCCAGGACGTAGTGATACATCTCCAAGTGGAGCTTCAACAGGTATATCCTGTAAAATGGCTACAGGATTACTTGATTGTTTTATTCAAACTGGATTCATGTTGAAATCAACAAAATTCTTCTTTTTAAAGATTATTTCAAGCATGTTGTTTTCATCTGAACTTTTCAAAATTGTTTTTCTTGTTTTGAAAGATTATTTCAAGCATTTCAACATCTTGTAAATAAAAGATTTTTGGTGGATTAAACATGTTCTTTTGAAAATCATTCATTTTCTCCATATCTTTCTTTTTGGAAGATATTCATGATTTTATCCATTTTCAGGAGCAGCCACCTCGGCAAGAACTTTGAGTTCACTTCCCACCTCTCAAGTCATTACTTCCACTGCAGGAACTAAAACAACAACAGCAAAAGGTTCTGAGGCATCGTCCTTAACAGCCCCCAGTTCTGCCACAACGACTTCTCTTTTAGAAACCTCTACAGGTGCAGCAACTGCAGTGCTCTCGTCGGCTCAATCTGCAGGAGCACCAACCACGAGCTCTACAGGAAGTCGTGATACATCTTCAACTGGAGCTTCAACAGGTATAACCTGAATACGTCCAAATAATTTCTTCATGCTTTTATGCAAACTGGAAATACAGTCATGCACCGCTTAACGACGTTCCCGGCAACGACGGATCACATATACGACGGATCTGCCAGCTCTGAAAAAAAATGTCGCTGAAAAATTCCTATTGCCGAGTGATGTCGCCGACGTTGTGCTGCCAGTCGTATAAAAATAGCACATACAATTATGTACGCTGTACAGTACATAATACTTGATAATGATAATAAACGACAGTGTGGCCCTGTTATAATGCGATTGTTGAGGTCCATAAAATGTCATCACGAAAAAAGCAGGATTGCGCGAAATTGGGATTCAAGGAAATCGGCTTTCAAACTGAATCAATGTTTCCACGTTTACCTTCCAGCAAGTAAATTACCTTTGAATTGAAGAATTGCGCGAATAAATCGTTGTTGCAGTCGAGATTAAAATGCAAATTTATTTTTGGTGAAGCTTTTCATGTTGTTAAAACAATCGCACTGTTCCGAAAATATATATCACAATTGACAGGTGCTCATTTCTTCATTTATAAATTATAACATCGATGCAATGATTACGTATTTATAAAATCCAAACGCTATTTATTCATCTTTCTATAATCGATGCGAGAGGAGATTGTAAGCTGCTGCTTACAACACCGATGGTCGTCATGAACAGCACAAAGGTAAAACTAACGCGTCTTCAGTCTCTCATGGATGCGTGTTACAATTGCCGACAGTATTCAGTACAGTAACATTCTGTACAGGTTTGTATCCGAGGAGCAATAGGCTACACTATATAGCCTCGGTGTGTAGTTTTGTGTTCGTACGATGTTCAAAAACGAAAACGACAAAAAAAAAATGATGTTCGCACGACGTCGCTTAACGACTCGTTTCTCAGAATGTAACCCCGTCGTTAAGTGGCGCATGACTCTATATTTAAATTTGCAAGAGTCTTCTTTTGAAAGATATTTTCACGAATTGTTTTTATTGAAAGTTTTTTTTTTTCCTTGTTTTTATTTTTGGCTGAAAATGTTATTTCAAGTTTGGTATTTTCATTCAAAGTTTGTTGTTTCAGTTGTTTTTTTGTTGTGTTGAAAGATTATTTCATACATGTTGTTCTCATTGGAAAGTTTTGAATGTTGTTCTTGTGGTTTTGAAGCATTATTTCAAGCATTTCAATATATTTTAAAACTGAGATTATTGGTGTATAAAACATTTACTTTTGAAAATAATTAATTTTCTGTATCTTTGTTTATTTGAATATATTCATGATTTTATCCATTTTCAGGAACAACCACGTCAGGAAGAACTTCTGCAGCACTTCCCACCACTCAAATCATTGCTTCGACTACAGGAACAACAGCAACAACAGGACAAAGCTCTGAGGCATCATCTTCGACAGTCCCCAGTTCTGCCACAATGACTTCTATTTCTGAAACCTCTGTTGTATCTGCAACCACAGTGGTTTCATCAGCTCAAACAACAACAGCAGCACCAACAGTGAGCACTGCTGAAAGTGGTGATACATCCACAACTGGAGCTTCAACAGGTATAACCTGAAAATGTCCACAGGATTTATTCATGCCTTTTATTCAAACTTGACACATTCTTGAATGAGCAAAAGTCTTCTTTTGAAAGATTATTTCAAACAGGTTGTTTTCATAGAAAGTTGTTTTTTTCATTGTTTTTGTTGTTTTGAGAGATTACTTCAGGCATTTCAAAGTGTGGGAAATTGGACATTATTTCTGTGTTAAATATGTTCTTTTGAAAGAGAAAAATTTTCAGCATATCTTTGTTTTTAGAATACATTCATGATTTTGTCAATTTTCAGGAGTAACCACAGCAGCAAGAACTTGGACAGTATTTTACACCTCTCATGTCATTGCCTCTATTGCAGGAACTACAACAACAATGGCAGCACAAAGCTCTGAAGCATCGTCCTTGACAGTCCCCAGTTCTGCCACAATGACTTCTCTCACAGAAACCTCCACAGGTGCAGCAACTACAGTGTTGTCATCGACGGTCCCCAGTTCTGAGACAATGACTTCTCTTTCTGAAACCTCTATTGGAGCTGAAACCACAGTAGTTTCATCAGCTCAAACAACAGCAGCACCAACAGTGAGCACCACTGAAAGTGGCGATACATCCACAACTGGAGCTTCAACAGGTATAACCTGTAAAATGACTGTATGATTTCCTGATTGTTTTATTCAAACTGGATTCATGTTTAAATACAGAAATTATTCTTTTTTTAAGATTATTTCAAGCACGTTGCTTTTCTTGAAAGTTTTTGATAATTATAATTGTTTTAATTGTTGTCTTGAAAGATTATTTCAGATGTTGTTTTTTGAAAGTTTTATTCTTGATTTCATTAATGTATTGAAAGATTATTTCAAGCATTTCAATATGTGGTAAATGGGTTATTATTGATTTGTGAAACATGTTCTTTTGAAAGTAATTAATTTTCCTGAGATCGTTGTTTTAGGAATATATTCACAATTTCATCCATTTTCAGGAACATTCACATCAGCAGGAACTTCTACAGCACTTCCCACCTCTCAAGTCATTGCGTCTACTGCAGGAACTACAACAACAACAGCAGCACAAAGCTCTGAGGCATCGTCCTTTACAGTCCCAATTTCTGCCACGTATTCTCTCACAGAAACCTCCACAGGTGCAGCAACTACAGTGCTGTCATCCGGTCAAACCACAGCAGCACCAACAGTGAGCTCTCCAGGACGTAGTGATACATCTCCAAATGGAGCTTCAACAGGTATATCCTGTAAAATGGCTCCAGGATTTCTTGATTGTTTTATTCAAACTGGATTCATGTTGAAATAAACAAAAGTTTTCTTTTTAAAGATTATTTCAAGCCTGTTGTTTTCATCTGAACTTTTCAAAATTGTTTTTGTTGTTTTGAAAGATTATTTCAAGCATTTCAACATGTTGTAAATAAAAGATTTTTGGTGGATTAAACTTGTTCTTTTGAAAATCATTCATTTTCTCCATATCTTTCTTTTTGGAAGATATTCATGATTTTATCCATTTTCAGGAGCAGCCACCTCAGAAAGAACTTTTAGTTCACTTCCCACCTCTCAAGTCATTACTTCCACTGCTGGAACTACAACAACAACAACAACAACAACAGCACAAAGTTCTGATGCATCATCCTTAACAGCCCCCAGTTCTGCCACAACAACTTCTCTTTTAGAAACCTCCACAGGTGCGGCAAGTTCAGTGCTCTCATCGGCTCAAACTACAGGAGCACCAACCATGAGCTCTACAGGAAGTCGTGAAACATCTACAACTGGAGCTTCAACAGGTATAACCTGAATACGTCCAAATAATTTCTTCATGCTTTTTTCAAACTTGATACATTCTTGAATGAGCAAAAGTCTTCTTTTGAAAGATTATTTCAAACAGGTTGTTTTTAAAGAAAATTGTTTTTTTCATTGTTTTTATTGTTTTGAGAGATTATTTCAGGCATTTCAAAGTGTGGGAAATTGCACATTATTTCTATGTTAAGTATGTTCTTTTGAAAGAGAAAAATTTTCAGCATATCTTTGTTTTTAGAATACATTCATGATTTTGTCCATTTTCAGGAGTAACCACAGCAGCAAGAACTTGGACAGCACTTTTCACCTCTCACGTCATAGCTTCTATTGCAGGAACTACAACAACAATGGCAGCACAAAGCTCTGACACATCATCCTCGACAGTCCCCAGTTCTGACACAATGACTTCTCTTTCTGAAACTTCTATTGGAGCGGAAACCACAGTAGTTTCATCAGCTCAATCAACAGCAGCACCAACAGTGAGCACCACTGAAAGTGGAGATACGTCCACAACTGGAGCTTCAACAGGTATAACCTGTAAAATGACTGTAGGATTTCCTGATTGTTTTTTTCAAACTGGATTCATGTTTAAATAAAGAAATTCTTCTTTTTAAAGATTATTTTAAGCACGTTGCTTTTCTTGAAAGTTTTTGATAAATATCATTGTTTTCATTGTTGTCTTGAAAAATTATTTCAGATGTTGTTTTTTTGAAAGTTTTATTCTTGATTTCATTGATGTATTGAAAGATTATTTCAAGCATTTCAATAAGTGGTAAATGGGAGATTATTGATTTGTTAAACATGTTCTTTTGAAAGTAATTAATTTTCCTGAAATCGTTGTTTTAGGAATATATTCACAATGTCATCCATTTTCAGGAACATTCACATCAGCAGGAACTTCGACAGCACTTTACACCTCTCAAGTCATTGCGTCTACTGCAGGAACGACAGCAACAACAACAGGACAAAGCTCTGAGGCATCGTCCTCGACAGTCCCTCGTTTTGCCACAACGACTTCTCTCACAGAAACCTCCACAGGTGCAGCAACTACTGTGCTCTCATCAGCTCAAACAACAGCAGCACCAACAGTGAGGGACACTGAAAGTGAAGATACATCCACAACTGGAGCTTCAACAGGTATAACCTGAACATGTCCACAGGATTTCTTCATGCTTTTATTCAAACTGGATTCATGTTGAAACAAACAAAAGTCTTCTTTTGAAATATTGTTTTCAGCATGTTGTTTTTATTGAAAGTAATTGTTGTTGTTGTTGTTGTTTTCATTGTTTTGCAAGATGATTTCAATATGTAGTAGCTTGTACATTATTTCTGTGATAAACATGTTCTTTTGAAAATAATTAATTTTCTGTATACGTTTTGTTTTTGGATTATATTTATGATTTTATCCATTTTCAGGAAGAACTTCCACAGCACCTCCCACCACTCATGGTATTGCCTCTACTGCAGGAACTGCAGCAACAACAACAGGACAAAGCTCTGAGGCATTGTCCTTGACAGTCCCAATTTCTGCCACGTATTCTCTCACAGAAACCTCCACAGGTGCAGCAACTACAGTGCAGTCATCCGGTCAAACCACAGCAGCACCAACAGTGAGCTCTCCAGGACGTAGTGATACATCTCCAAGTGGAGCTTCAACAGGTATATCCTGTAAAATGGCTACAGGATTACTTGATTGTTTTATTCAAACTGGATTCATGTTGAAATCAACAAAATTCTTCTTTTTAAAGATTATTTCAAGCATGTTGTTTTCATCTGAACTTTTCAAAATTGTTTTTCTTGTTTTGAAAGATTATTTCAAGCATTTCAACATCTTGTAAATAAAAGATTTTTGGTGGATTAAACATGTTCTTTTGAAAATCATTCATTTTCTCCATATCTTTCTTTTTGGAAGATATTCATGATTTTATCCATTTTCAGGAGCAGCCACCTCGGCAAGAACTTTGAGTTCACTTCCCACCTCTCAAGTCATTACTTCCACTGCAGGAACTAAAACAACAACAGCAAAAGGTTCTGAGGCATCGTCCTTAACAGCCCCCAGTTCTGCCACAACGACTTCTCTTTTAGAAACCTCTACAGGTGCAGCAACTGCAGTGCTCTCGTCGGCTCAATCTGCAGGAGCACCAACCACGAGCTCTACAGGAAGTCGTGATACATCTTCAACTGGAGCTTCAACAGGTATAACCTGAATACGTCCAAATAATTTCTTCATGCTTTTATGCAAACTGGAAATACAGTCATGCACCGCTTAACGACGTTCCCGGCAACGACGGATCACATATACGACGGATCTGCCAGCTCTGAAAAAAAATGTCGCTGAAAAATTCCTATTGCCGAGTGATGTCGCCGACGTTGTGCTGCCAGTCGTATAAAAATAGCACATACAATTATGTACGCTGTACAGTACATAATACTTGATAATGATAATAAACGACAGTGTGGCCCTGTTATAATGCGATTGTTGAGGTCCATAAAATGTCATCGCGAAAAAAGCAGGATCGTGCTTAATCAGGATTCAAGGAAATCGGCTTTCAAACTGAACCAATGTTTCCACGTTTACCTTCCAGCAAGTAAATTACCTTTGAATTGAAGAATTGCGCGAATAAATCGTTGTTGCAGTCGAGATTAAAACGCAAATTTATTTTTGGTGAAGCTTTTCATGTTGTTAAAACAATCGCACTGTTCCGAAAATATATATCACAATTGACAGGAGGTCGTTTCTTCATTTATAAATTATAACATCGATGCAATGATTACGTATTTATAAAATCCAAACGCTATTTATTCATCTTTCTATAATCGATGCAAGAGGAGATTGTAAGCTGCTGCTAACAACACCGATGGTCGTCATGAACAGCACAAAGGTAAAACTAACGTGTCTTCAGTCTCTCATGGATGCGTGTTACAATTGCCGACAGTATTCAGTACAGTAACATGCTGTACAGGTTTGTATCCGAGGAGCAATAGGCTACACTCTATAGCCTCGGTGTGTAGTTTTGTGTTCGTACGATGTTCAAAAACGAAAACGACAAAAAAAAAATGATGTTCGCACGACGTCGCTTAACGACTCGTTTCTCAGAATGTAACCCCGTCGTTAAGTGGCGCATGACTCTATATTTAAATTTGCAAGAGTCTTCTTTTGAAAGATATTTTCACGAATTTTGTTTTTATTGAAAGTTTTTTTTTTTCCTTGTTTTTATTTTTGGCTGAAAATGTTATTTCAAGTTTATTATTTTCATTCAAAGTTTGTTGTTTCAGTTGTTTTTTTTGTTGTGTTGAAAGATTATTTCATACATGTTGTTCTCATTGGAAAGTTTTGAATGTTGTTCTTGTGGTTTTGAAGCATTATTTCAAGCATTTCAATATGTTTTAAAAGGGAGATTATTGGTGTATAAAACATTTACTTTTGAAAATAATTAATTTTCTGTATCTTTGTTTATTTGAATATATTCATGATTTTATCCATTTTCAGGAACAACCACATCAGGAAGAACTTCTGCAGCACTTCCCACCACTCAAATCATTGCTTCGACTACAGGAACGACAGCAACAACAGGACAAAGCTCTGAGGAATCATCTTCGACAGTCCCCAGTTCTGCCACAATGACTTCTATTTCTGAAACCTCTGTTGTATCTGCAACCACAGTGGTTTCATCAGCTCAAACAACAACAGCAGCACCAACAGTGAGCACTGCTGAAAGTGGTGATACATCTACAACTGGAGCTTCAACAGGTATAACCTGAAAATGTCCACAGGATTTCTTCATGCCTTTTATTCAAACTTGACACATTCTTGAATGAGCAAAAGTCTTCTTTTGAAAGATTATTTCAAACAGGTTGTTTTCATCAAAACTTGTTTTTTTTCATTGTTTTTGCTGTTGTGAGATTATTTCAGGCATTTCAAAGTGTGGGAAATTGGACATTATTTCTCTGTTAAATATGTTCTTTTGAAAGAGAAAAATTTTCAGCATATCTTTGTTTTTCGAATACATTCATGATTTTGTCCATTTTCCGGAGTCACTAAGTCAGCAAGAACTTGGACAGCACTTTACACCTCTCACGTCATTGCTTCCATTGCAGGAATTACAACAACAATGGCAGCACAAAGCTCTGACACATCATCCTCGACAGTCCCCAGTTCTGCTGCAATGACTTCTCTTTCTGAAACCTCTATTGGAGCGGAAACCACGGTAGTTTCATCAGCTCAATCAACAGTAGCACCAACAGTGAGCACCACTGAAAGTGCCGATACGTCCACAACTGGAGCTTCACCAGGTATAACCTGTAAAATGACTGTGGGATTTCCTTCTGTAAAATGACTGTAGGATTTAAACTGGATTCATGTTTAAATTAAGAAATTCTTCTTTTTAAAGATTATTTTAAGAACGTTGCTTTTCTTGAAAGTGTTTGATAATTATAATTGTTTTAATTGTTGTCTTGAAAGATTATTTCAGATGTTTTTTTGAAAGTTTTATTCTTGATTTCATTGATGTATTGAAAGATTATTTGAAGCATTTCAATATGTGGTAAATGGGTGATTATTGATTTGTTAAACATGTTCTTTTGAAAGTAATTAATTTTCCTGAGATCGTTGTTTTTGGAATATATTCACAATGTCATCCATTTTCAGGAACATTCACATCAGCAGGAACTTCAACAGCACTTCCCACCTCTCAAGTCATTCCAGCTACTGCAGGAACGACATCAACAACAACAGGACAAAGTTCTGAGGCATCGTCCTTGACAGTCCCCATTTCTGCCACAACGATTTCTGTCACAGAAACCACCACAGGTGCAGCAACTACAGTGCAGTCATCCGGTCAAACCACAGCAGCACCAACAGTGAGCCCTGCACGAAGTAGTGATACATCTCCAAATGGAGCTTCTCCAGGTATAACTTGTAAAATGGCCACAGGATTTCTTGATTGTTTTATTCAAACTGGATTTACGTTTAAATAAAAAAAAGTCTTCTTTTTAAAGATTATTTCAAGTATGTTGCTTTTCTTGAAAGTTTTTGATGATTGATTTAATTGTTGTCTTGAATGATTATTTCATGCTTCTTATTTTTTTTAAAGTTTTATTCTTGTTTTCATTGTTGTTTTAAAAGATTATTTCAAGTATTTCAACATGTTGTAAATGAAGATTGTTGGTGGATTAATCATGTTCTTTTGAAAATCATTCATTTTCTCCATATCTTTCTTTTTGGAAGATATTCATGATTTTGCCCATTTTCAGGAGTAACCACGTCAACAGTAACTTCGACAGCACTTCCCACCTCCCAAGTCATTACTTCCTCTGCAGGAACTACAACAACAACAGCAGCACAAAGTTCTGAGGCATCGTCCTTAACAGCCCCCAGTTCTGCCATAATGACTTCTCTTTCAGAAACCTCCACAGGTGCGGCAACTGCAGTGCTCTCGTCGGCTCAAACTTCAGGAGCACCAACCATGAGCTCTTCAGGAAGTCGTGATACATCTACAACTGGAGCTTCAACAGGTATAACCTGAATACGTCCACGGAATATCTTCATGCTTTTATTGAAACTGGAAACCTATTTAAATTTGCAAAAGTCTTCTTTTGAAAGATATTTTCAAAGATTTTGTTTTTATTGAAAGTTTTTTTCCCTTGATTTTAATTTTGGCTCAAAAGATTATTTCAAGTTTGTTGTGTTCATTCAAAGTTTGTTTTTTTAATTGTTTTTTTGTTGTGTTGAAAGATTATTTTAAACATGTTGTTTTCATCAAAAAGTTTTGAATATTGTTTTTGTTGTTTTGAAAGATTACTTCAATATGTTTTAGAAGGGAGATTATTGGTGTATTAAACATGTACTTTTGAAAATAATAATTAATTTTCTGTATATCTTTGTTTTTTGGAATATATTCATGAATTTATCCATTTTCAGGAACAACCACATCAGGAGGAACTTCTGCAGCACTTCCCACCACTCAAATCATTGCTTCCACTGCAAGAACGACAACAACAACAACAGGACAAATCTCTGAGGCATCTTCCTCAACAGTCCCCAGTGCTGCCGGAACTACTGCAATGGCAAGAGCCTCCTTCGGTGCTAAAACCACAAGCACAACCTCTTATACTCATGCAGAAACCAGTGTGAGCTCTACAAGAAGTGGCGATACATCTGCAACTGGAGCTTCAACAGGTATAATCTGGAGTATGTCCACTGGATATCTTGATTGTTTTATTGAAACTGAATACATGTTGAAATAAGCAAAAGCCTTGTTTTAAAAGATTATTTCAGGCATGTTGTTGTTATTGAAAGTTTTTTTTTTCTTGTTTTTATTGGTGCCTTGAAAGATTATGTCAAGCATTTAATTACGTGGTAAATGGGTGTTTATCGATTTGTTAAATATGTTCTTTTGAAAATCACTTATTTTCAGGTTATCTTTGTTGTTGGAATATATTCACAATGTTATCCATTTTCTGGAACAACAATGTCAGCAGGAACTTCTGTAGGATTTCAAACTGTTTCACTGATTGCTTCTACTCCAGGAACATCAGCAACAAAAACAACAACAGTAAAATATTCTGAGGCATCGTCCTCAACAGCTTCCACTACCACCATAACTACTACTTTGATACCGACCTCCACAGGTGCGGAAACATTGATCACAATCATTTCTACTGGAGCAACAACAGTGCTTTCATCATTTTAATCTCCAGTTATACAACATCTGTATGTAAGCATCATCAATAATTAATCATTTTTGGAACGGTTTTTTAGTTGTCCAAGCATAAGTTGGAGCAACAGTTGTTTATCCAGAATCCACCACCCTCACCTCTGCTACAATATTTCCACTATTACAGTATCCTATGAAAATGCACATGAAAATCATTGCTTGTGTTTTGACTCTTGTCATCGATTAAACTGTTTATTTGGTGTTTTTGAGTTTTATCAACTGTAGTTTCATTTTTCTCAGCTGCGTCAACATTGTCTTCAACAACACAACCATCTACAAAGGTCAACTATGGTTTATGGTTCAAGATCGTGAATAAGGAATTCAAGAAAGACTTGGAGAACAACTCATCACCTGCCTTTAAAGAACTGTCAAATGAAATCGAACCCGAGGTAAGATGCTGTGATTGTGATGTCGTTGTTTCTGTATGTTTTTTAAAAAATTGTGATGTAAAAGCTTCCACTGCATTGGTCTGGAATCTCACAGTGATTTTCAGTAGAATCTGGATAATACGCGTATGCACCTATTTTTAGATTTCGTGGAGCGCATATTTCGCTTATTTTCAAAAAGCCACAACATGTGCTTGTAATGGTAAATGTTCTTCAGATTGACTGCATCGATGTCAATTTTTACATCATTGCAATTTTATTTGTCCGTACCTCGGAAACAAATTCTAAATACACTTTCTTTCAGTCCTCAAGCACAGATCTGTTTAAACTTTGCAACAAGTTCGTTTTCCATATCTGGGTAAAAGGCCTGTCTTCCGCTCCCTATCTTCTTCGGACCTTTCTCACTCTGAAAAATTAGTTCCTCATTCTTCACCATTCACATTAAAGTCCTCGGGTGTTAAGTCCGAAGTTATTAGATGTCTGTTACTTGTTCTTACAAGAGTTGTAAAACTCGATAATCTTAATCTTATTTTCATGAGTGATCGACGCTTCACTGGCGTGTCCATTTTGATTGTGACGAAAAACGTTGTTTGTTGACTTGGTCATAAAGCATCATAAAACATGCCTTTACTCCCCTTGTTATAAAACACCCCTTCACTCCCTTTGTCGTAAAACAACCCTTTACCACAGGTCAGGTCAGGTGTGGGAGCATACGCAGGATCAGCGCGTCACTGCGTCCACTTTCCATCGGTACTCCAGGGGCCTCCATCTGGCCATCCACCAGGCAAATGCCTGGCCCATCCCCATCTCCTTGAGATGCTGATCAACCGACTGTAACCACGAGGCACATGGTCGGTCCATTGGCCTCCTCCACTCATTAGGCTCCTCGCTGAGAGAATCTGGTGAGCAGGATCAGGGTCAGGAAAATGAGCCACATGCCCATACAGCCGCAGCTGACACTCACGGACTATGCAGGTAATAAATCTCATTTGAGTCTCTCTCAGCAACAGCTCGTTGGACACAAAGTCTGACCAGCGATAGCCAAGGATTCTCCGAAGAGACCTGGTACCAAAGAAATTAAGTCTCCGTCTCAGATTCCTGGTCAGAGTCGAAGTCCCACTTCCATAGAGCAAGCCTGGAAGCACAAAGCACCTGAAGACTCGGATTTTCGTCTTCCTGCACAGGTAACAATAGCGCCACACCCCATGATCAAGTGAATCCATGACTCCCCAGGCCCAACCCAGACGTCTATTGACCTCTGACTCAGCCAGCAGAGACATTAATTTCACTGCCAAGGTAAGTGAATCTCTCCGTGACCTCAATATCCTCACCACAAACAGGTACAGACAAGATAGCAACATCCAAGATGTCATTGAAAGCCTGGATCTTAATTTGGACCCAGGAAACCCATAATCACAGCAGCTCTGACTCCACAATCAGCAGCTCAAGGGCCAACAAAAGAACATCGAGAGTCTCCGCAAAGATGACTACATCATCTGTAAAATCAAGTGCAGAGATCTTTACATTCCCAAACGATGCACCACAGCTTGATATCTCCAACATCTTCCACAAATCCAGTCCAAACAAGTGCTTAAAAATGTGGGGGCCAGTCTACACCCCTAACGAACTCCAGTAACAACTGGAAATAAGTGAGAGATAGTATCACCACATCTGACAGCACTCTCAGTACCAGAGTAGAGTTCAGACATCAGATCGATCAGTTTTCGTGGTACCCCACGAAGACCAAGAATCCTGCAGAGGACATCCCGATTCACTGAATCAAACGCTTTACAGAGATCAACATTGGCTGCAAGCAGCCCCTGCCAAACTCTCGCCTGCGTTCGGTGAGGACTTGAATGGCAAGGATACGGTCAATCGTTGACCTCTTTGGTGTAAAGCCTGACTGCTCTGGGCGCTGGTGCTCAAGCAGATGGTGGTGAACCCTATCAAGAATTATCCAAGCAAAGACCTTGCTCAGCACTGAGAGCGGTGTCACCCCTCGGTAGTTGGTGCAGTCCTGGCGATCACCCTTCCCTTTCCAGAGAGGGACAACAAGGCCCCTCTTGCAGTGATTTGGGATGATGCCTGTGTTCCAGGCAGAGCACAGAACTGCATGCAATGACATGAGTGCAGCATCTCCACCAGCCTTGAAAAGTTCAGTATGGATGACACAGATCCCAGGAGCTCTACCCCCATTTCAACTGATTCCTGCAGCCTGTGTTTCCACGAATGAAGGCAGTTCACAGTTGATTGGAGGGTCTGCAATATGGATAGTAACACCCCTGACATCCAACTCAACAGCTGGTGGATCGGCCTTATAGAGCCACTCAAAGTAACCTGCCCAGTGGGTCTTCACTTGGGTCTCCTTTGTCAAGAGCCTATCACCCTCCACTCCAACTACAGTCCACCGAGGGATGGGCTTGGAGTGACGCATTGCGCAAATTCCCTTGTAAGCAGGTGTAAGCCTTGTACTACCATTGTCGTAAAACACCCTTTTTCGACCCTTATTGAGCAACGTTGTTTCGAACGTACACCTCTTGTTCGTACAAGTCCCAGACGTGTAAAATATTCGGAATTAAAGCGTATGTACCAGTAAAACACATAATACTGTCATGTTTTAGTTGATTATATTTTCAGTTTTCAAAGCCTTATGATGACGTTTTTATATGCGCTCATTACCCTTGATGGAGAGTCCATTGCATTTCGGTCCGTTTGTTTGTTACTTGCAAAATCGAATATTTTTCAAGTATATTGGTTAGTCGATTTTGTTATTCCATCTGTCTGTCTGTCTTTGTCACGTACAGGTCCAAATTTTAAACCGATCTTCACGAAACTTCACAACTTACAGTTTGTCATAAGGACGAAGCCTATTGTTTTTGAGGTCAAAAGGTCAACATTGACCCAAAGTCAACAACGAAGGAGGTGTTTCTAAAATCGTCAATTTTCATCCGATTTACTTGAAATTTGAAGAGGATTTATCATGTCAATAAATTCAACCACAAATTATTTTTGAGGTCAATGGAGACTAAAAGGTCAACATAGGCCCAAGGTCAACAATGAAGGAGGTGTTTATAAAATCCTCAATTTTCATCCGATTTACTTGAAATTTGAAGAGGATTTATCATGTCAATGAATTCAACCACAAATTATTTTTGAGGTCAATGGAGACCAAAAGGTCAACATAGGCCCAAGGTCAACAACGAAGGAGGTGTTTATAAAATCCTCAATTTTCATCTGATGAACTTGAAATTTGAAGAGGATTTATCATGTCAATGAATTCAACCACAAATTATTTTTGAGGTCCACTTAGGCCAAAAGGTCAACATCAGCCGAATTTCTAAAATTGTCAATTTTCATCCGATTGACGTGAAATTTGAAGAGGAGTTGCATATTTGGTCATTGAATTCAACCACCAATTATTTTTGAGGTAAAATTTGTGTCATGAATTTTGCAAGTCTCGGCTCTGCACGAACGTCTTCTTCTTGTTGTTTGTTTGTCTGTTTGTTTGTTTGCTTGTTTGTCTACGCAGAACTTTCGTATTTTTCTCCACAACCGTTTGTCAGATTGAGACAAAATTTTCACCATTGGTGCGACGACTCATCTAGAATGTTTTAATGCTAATTATTGTTGTCATAGGTCATGTGGTATGGCAGCAATGTTGGAAAAACGGGAAAAAAAATTGGACCTCTGTATCTACGAAATCGCCGCGGAAAAAAATGAAACTTGGCATGGAGCAAGTACTCCTCATGTGGAATGTGTGACTTTTTATGACATCATAAGTGCCTTTGTTATGACGTCATAAATGCATATGTCGATCGCTACATCCGATCAGTATGAAAATTTTTGAGGGTCATCTCGGGATAAAATGGTACGCAAATTTTTTTGATGTCGTCATCGGTCACGTGATTCATCAGCCATATTGTTTTAAAAACTATCAAAAATCTCTGAAATGGTGAACAAATTGAGGTGAAACTTTAAACATATGACCACTTATCTGTGAAAAATATAAGGTTCACAAATATGATGTCATAAGTCACATAGTTTGGCAGCCTTATTGGATTTACCCTAAAACATATTAAAAAAAAACTTCTCCAGAACAGCTGGAGAGATGGAGGGGAAATTCACACAAATGTTCCCCAACACGTGTGTGCATCATTGTTAAGGAATAATTGATGTCACATTGTTTGGCAGCCATATTGAATTTAAGAAAATATTAAATACTGGTTTCTCTAAAACTGCTTTATCAATTGACATGAAACTTCACAATTGTGATCTCGTAGTGATGGGGAATACATGTTTTAAATTTCAACTTGATCAGACACATGGTCTGGCAGCCAGAATTATTTGATTTTTTTTGATCTGGGTTTTGTTTGTTTTTTGAATGAGGCTCCCTTGGCTGGGCCTGGATGGGTTTTAGGGATGAGGAGCGGCAGCTGAAATGCGAATCCTATCCAGGTTCCTCCTGATGACTTCATCTTTGCTTTTTGCTTGTTTCGGTTCCTTCCAATTACTCCAATGCAGCACTGTTCCTATGTGGTCTTCCATTTGATTTGAATTGAATTTATTTTAATTCAATTCTCAATTCAAATGAATAATAATAATAATAATAAAAAAACCTCATGGGTCAGGGTCAGGTGTCTGATCAATGTGGGGTTGCATCAAAGTGGGACATCTTGGTACCCAGTTATCACTGCCAGCAGTTATTAAGAAGTTTTAATTATGTCTCTTATTAATTACATAACACACCACTACATAAACCCCACACATAAGTCCTGGCGAGGGTCTGCAATCTCTGATTGTTCTTTTTCTTGTTTTTAATGGAGAAATCAAATAAGGAGGCCCATGTGCGCTTATTTTTCATATGCGCTTACATTCAACCATATGCTGATTATCCAGATTCTACTGTATCACGTTTGGATCTTGATGATGGATACTCACTCTTTCATCGATCATCGGGAACGGCTGTGTGTTTGATTGGTGTCTTAATCTGTCTGTCTCATGTTCGTGTGTATGGGTTTTATAATTCAAAGATGCAAAATTAAACTATTAGTAATACACTTCTTGTTTTAAAACAGATAAATGATTTGAATTTTTGTCCTCTTTCCTTTTCAGCTGAATAAGATGTTCAAGAAGGCATTTCCATCCACGTTCATCAGATGCAAAGTTAAATCATTTAAGTAAGGAGAACCTATGAATATGCCTGGTGTTGGCTTAATGGTTTGGGTGGTGGGCTTGGGATCTGGGGATCCTGAGTTCAAATCCCCCTTGGCTGTTGAATTAATACCAGGTGGGGTTAACTCTGCCTGTCATCCTTTCAAGGTCAGCAAAATGAGTGCCAACTTGCTGGTATCCTGTGTCGGAATGGTGACCCATCCAGGATTGTGCCCAATAGCCAAGGAGACTGCTTCAGCAGCACCAATTCTCTGCACAGAGTATGGTCCCAATGGATGGATGGATGGAATCTATGAATCATCTTTTGAAACGTTCTATTATCTTTGCTTCCTGTATTTTGTTAAACATCTGTGTCTGAAACAGATGTGATATTCAAATTAAATTTTACCTTTTTGAGTTTTATTTTATCAAAATATTCTCGGAGCAAGATACAGTACGCGGTCATCCAAAATTTCCAAAGTATAATTTTATTTTTCAGTGTAAACAGAAATATTTTTTGTTAAAAAAGTCTTAACTATCTCCACAAATATGTATTTAGAAATAAGATGAAAGTTTTTATGTGATTCTCTCGTTCCTCAAACATTTTGAACACCCTGTGCTGTTATAAAACTTTAAAAATAATTGATTTTGTGTTCTTCATGTAGGACAGTCAAACTCATCTAAAAGTTAAAAAAAAAAACTAAATTCAAGGGAAAAAGATACAGTGATGGATTAGTTCTAAAGTGTTTTAAAGGAATTTCCTTGGATCAGGAAATATCAGGGATACTTTTGTAAACCACCTTGCAATAAAATAATGTAAATTTCCATCAGGGGAGGGGGGGGGTCATGAAGATGAAACTGCATCAAACTGTCACATTGACACGTGTTATATTTGGAATAAAAACATTGGGAAAGTTACATTTCAACTTCATTTTTTTGGGGAAAAGTGTTTTTTTTATTTTTCGTTTTTTTTTCTTTTTATGTTGAAGGCTCCAGTCATGGAATAAATAGTCCTCATTGAGGCCAGGCCTTAAATAAAGAGAAATAAAAGAGAGAGAATGTTAAGTGAGGAGTGAAAATGAATGAGTATGAAAAGTGTATGACGTTTGTTTGCAACAAAGAGAGAATAAAGCTCGTCCGGTAGTTATAGTTTGAGTGAGATAAAGTAAGACCAGCAATCCTGACACAGAGAGTGTAAGTTGGTTCTGGGCACCACTTTAATGCTCCTAAGTTAGAACGGTTGCTATCTACAACTTACTACCTTAAGTTTACTGGGAAAGCTCTGTTGTTGATAGAGACTCAACCTTCAAAAAAGAGAATGCACCGCCTGCTGACCATATCCTGAGCGCTTTCTTTGACAAACTCTACAAGGTGAAAGAAAATGCAACCCTTCCCAGTTCTGATCTTCAAAACGATGAGAATATCTTGCATGTAGGGGTAATTATTCATCATCATATTTTGATGCTGAGATATTCGTACTAGTAATAGGCGTCCACAACCGTCCTTGACCATGTTTTGGAGCATTGGCCGAGACCCTAACCTTTTCACTTTCATTCACTTGTAAATTCGTTTTTTCCACAACCGTTTGAGCAATTGACACTAAAAAAAAAAAAAAAGATTTTTTTTTTGGAATGCCGGCCACATTTTCCATCCAAACATCATGTAACTTCATGTCAATCGCTCAAGTGGTTGCAGAGAAAACGAATTCATTTTGCACTCAAACTAAACTTGACGAAAATGAGTTTTAAAAAATAGGGCCGTGGGTCCTGCAGCTCACCTGGATTAAGAGCAACAGTCATTCAAAACCCCCCACTGTGATTTTAGAGGACCACAAGACCCTGATTTTTTTAATGCTGTGAACAAACTTTGGTACATCACAAGTGATGAAGGTTGTGGTACAGTATGATCAAAGTTGTGTGTGTAGTTTCGGAGAAGAGAGGAAATACTTATTTTGGGGGGTTCAAACCTGGACCAATTTTGACTCCGAATTTAGACCCCGATTTTTTTATTTTTTTTCCATGCCATGAACAAGCTTCAGTTGCAACATACCAAATATCATGTTAGCCAAGTTTGGTCACAATCCCATCAGCAGTTTCAGAGACTAAGTTGCAAGTGTTTCCGGATGGACAGACTGACAGACTGACGGACGGACGACGCGCCATCCCATAAGCTCCCCAGAACTTGCGCTTGACATGCTGCGATGGGGCTAATAAGGGCTATTTATAGTTACTATGACTTTGCCATTTCACATTTTTACCCAATTTTTAATTATTTTCTCCATCTTCTCGTAATAAACGTTTGTTAAAAATTTGAGGAAAAAAGCTCAAATGGTTAAAAAAAGTTATGGCCTGGACAGAGAGACAGACATACACACACACACACACACACACACACACACACACACACACACACACACACACACACACACACACACACACGATTGAAAAACCCTGCTTCCCGCTGCGCCGGGGGAGGGTGTGAGCTAATACAGGTGAATAAGTGTGGAAGGAAGAAAAAAATAAAAGTGAGGGTCTTGGCCCCCATTCCACAACATGGTCAAGGATGGTTGTGGACACCTATTACTCATTGTTACTAGTTACCTCTGCCACCAAGGTGGATGGAGGTTATGGTTTTCACTGCTGTCGGGTAGATTTCGTAAGTATATTGATGACTTCCGTCGTGTGTATGTGTGTGTGTGTGTGTGTGTGTGTGTGTGTGTGTGTGTGTGTGTGTGTGTGTGTGTGTGTGTGTGTGTGTGTGTGTGTGTGTGTGTGTGTGTGTGTGTGTGTGTGTGTGTGTGTGTGTGTGTTTGTAGGCATGATGACTCGAGAACGGAAGAAGCTACCAATGTCAAATTACACCACGTGATTGAGGAGGGTGATGGCTAGCGCTGATTTGATTTTGGTCAAAATCGGTCAAAGGTCAAGGTCACAGTGAGGTCAAACATCCAAAACATTCGATTTTTGATGGTTTGGTACAGAATCATCGTAGAAACTTCTGGTTTGCGTCGCAACCTTCTCCAGAGACAGCTTTTACTAGACAAGGTCAGACGTCAAGTTGACGATTTCGTAAGTACCAGTCTATGACTGCTTGTTTGTCTGTTTGTGAACAGGATATCTCAAAAACTTGTGGACGGATTCGAACGAAGTTTCGTGGAGAGCTTGCGTATGTGACAAGGACGAAATGATTAGTTATTGGTGAAGATCCGAATGCGGATCGGGATCCGAGAAATTTTTCAGTGATTCTTCACCATTGAGTGATCAGGCGAAAACGATATATAGCAGGATATCACAAAAAGTTGGGGACGGATTTGGACGAAACTTGGTGGACGAGTTGGTTAGGTGACAAGAATAAGCCGATTAAATTTTAGTTCTGGTCCGAATCCAGATCCGGCCTATCAGTGGGATACAAAACATAAACTAATCAGCCTGGCGGAGGTATGCACTGAACTGAATGCCCTTCTGGTTAGTTACTCTCGCCAGAGGAGAGGGTATTGCTGTGGGTCCGTTTGTTTGTCTTTCTGTTTGCTTGTTTGTCCACACAGAACTTTCATATTTTTCTCCGCAACCGCTTGTCGGATTGAGACAAAATTTTCACCAGAGTAAAGACTACTCATGTAGAATGTTTTAATGATGATTATGATGTTATAGTGTTGCGAATCTGGAAGCCATGAGCACACAACATACAGGTCCTTTAGATCAGTTATATCGGTAAGTACATGTTGCCAGTTAGGGTCCCGACCCTATTCTAATGGGTAATTAAATGTTCCTGCGCTGTGGAGTTATTTTAAAGTCAGGTTTTCTTTTCGTTTATTTTTACACCACCGACATTACTGCCGACGACACCGCATCGCCCTCACCTTCACTTCGCTTCCTTCACCTCGCTCTGGCCGACGTCATGGGTGGGCGGAGCCCCTACAGAAACATGTTGCTCAACTTCCTGTGTGAGGGGCGGTCCTTTGGAAGAAGGCGGAGTTCGGGGAGGAGCTGCAAAGCGGCCCTCGACTAATCGGCGTGCAGCGGGTGGGGTGACCGTCACTCGGCCAATCAGACTTCCCCGAATTTGTGAGGGGTGGTCCTTTGAAAAAAGGCGGAGATCGGGGAGGAGCGGCGAAGCGGCCTCGACCAATCGGTGTGCAGCGGGTGGGGTGACCGCCACTCAGCCAAGCCGGGCCCACGACAGGAGGAAAGGCCAGCCAGTGAGAGAGGGAGGGTCACAAGGAGTCCCCCCCCCCACCCTTCCGAAGCGGGGGTATAATTATAGGCGCAGTATGCGCGTTCGTGGGAGTTGGTTCTGGGTCTGGCGCAGTGTGCGCGTTGTTCTCCTGTCATTCTCCACTGGTTCTTGAAAGTGTCTGCGCACAGAGGATCTTCTCCCGCCAGCCTGCGCCCCGCCGACTTTGCTCGCTTGGGTCGTCCGGATCGTGCTGGGGGTCCAGTTCGGCCCCGAGGACCTGGTCCTTGAAGACCGTACGAGGCGGGCAGGTCCAAGATAGGTGTCAAAAAAGACCACCTGGTCCGCCAATTTTAGGGTGTGTGCGTATGTGTGTTTGTGGCGCCAGTCAGTAAGTAGTGAACTGTAAAAGTGCTTTCTCACTGTATATCATTGCCTTGCTTTATTCGGTTTATTTCTGCTTCTTATGTGCTTCCCGAATTCCCCCTTTCCCTATTGTGAATAAACCCCGATTGTTAAATGTTTCAGTTCGTTTGCGTCCCTTCTTTCATTGACTGAGTGTTTCACGTGGTGGGGAAAATTCGCTAAAGCTGTTACGGCTCTAAGGGGACATTTCGACTGACGGTTCTTGGCGATTAAACCGCTCGGAATCGCACACGGAACGAGCGCTCTAAGCGGCTCGTTTCCGTACGAGTTCCATCGAGAGTGAAATTCCCCAGTAGTTGGACCACGTGGGTATTTAGGAAAATTGAAATTGACGTGGCTGAAATCACCGGCGACACGCGGACGTGGTTGAAATCACCGGCTTCACGTGGACGTGGTTGAAATCACCGGCTACACGCGGACGAGGTTGAAATCACCGGCTACACGCGGACGTGGTTGAAATCACCGGCTTCACGCGAACGTGGTTGAAATCATCGGCTACACGCGAACGTGGTTGAAATCATCGGCTACACGCGGACGAGGTTGAAATCACCGGCTACACGCGGACGTGGTTGAAATCACCGGCTTCACGCGAACGTGGTTGAAATCATCGGCTACACGCGGACGTGGTTGAAATCACCGGCTACACGTGTACGTGGTTGAAATCACCTGCTACACGCGGACGTGGTTGAAATCACCGGCTACACGCGGACGTGGTTGAAATCACCTGCAACACGTGGACGTGGTTGAAATCACCGGCTACATGCGGACGTGGTTGAAATAGCCATCAAATGCGGACGTGGGTTGTCATTGTTGTTGTTATTGTTGTTTTAAAATAAAAGATAGAAAAGAATAACACGACCTCAAAGATGCACAGACAGGCTCACAAACAAATTCCCGTTATACATTGGTGGGGAAATCTAACCTGGAACACACACTTATCAAAATAACTGATCTTCGGGGAACCTGAATGGTATTCTGTGAATTTCCACAACCGTAACTATATATATATATATATATATATATATGTATATATATATATATATATGTATATATATATATATATATATATATATATATATATATATATATATATATATATATATATATATGTATTGTTACGGATTCGCGCCCGCCGGCGTGCGGACGGCCACGTAACTCGAATCGCAGCACGTCGCCCACCGGACGGACAATCCCGTCGTGACCCTCTCGGACTAACGCCGGGAACTAGTCACGGGTGGGCCTTTCGGCCTCACCACGATTGTGCCAACCGGCCCCCCGCGTGGGATAGGGTTGCTCGCCAAATTCGACCTACCTAAGTACCCACACGGAGGGTAGACCGGGCGATCGCACCTCGCCGCAGGTCGACTTCGGACACGGGCCACTTTAAGCGACCCGTTCCGTACTATCGGGATAACCGAGCGGTGTTATAGTCAACCTCGACGGTTCGATTAATTATTGGGCGTCTTTAGCCCACGACCAACCCTTTACGTGAAGTAAGATGGAGATTCAATAAAGGAAAAGACGAAGCGAAACGGGAAAAACAGTTCAACATAAAGCACATTTATTCCGCGCAAACGGAAAGCACACATATACAATTATACACCAAAAGCAAATATAAAAGTCGAAGAAACACAAAAATTCTGCACAAAAAGCAAATGCAACAATGCAGATCTACTACCGACTACCGAGTACACGGCAACAATTATACAGTTTTACTTCACAGACGGCGCCGACAACACATATACTCAAAGCAAAAGAAAAAGGGACCACCCTCAACGATGAGGGGGGCAGACGGGCCTGGGGCCGAGACCGCGTCGATCCTACCCGTCTGGTGATGAGCCGCAAAATGGCGGTGGCGCCCCGACTCCGCGGGCCTCGCTGGCACTGCCTGGAAATGGGGTGGGAACGGGGACCCCTTCTCACACTATCTCAGCGCGGGGGGAAACAGGAGGGGGTTGTTGATGCTCGGGGGAATGAGGATATCTCGCTGGCTCGGGTCCCGCGACGAGCGTCTCCACCGTGACCTCGGTCGCGTTACCGGCCTCCCCTCTCCGCAGCTCCCTGACTCTGACACGAGCGCCCTCTCGACTGCCTTCGCCGCCGCCACCTCTCCAACTCTCCCACTCTCCACTCTTCTCAGCTCCGTCCAACTGCTTTCTCTGACTCTTCTCTTCTCAACTCTCCTTGACTGACTCAACTACTCTGACTCTTCCCAACTCAACTGCCTTTTTGGCAAGCGAACGCGGCCCTTTATAGCCCCCGGGGCTTCGCTCCTTTACCTTCGACCCTTCACCTCTGGCTGGCTCCCCATTGGACAGAGGAAAAGTGGGCATGAATGATTTTTGATCCGCGAATCTGCATATAGCGATTATACTCCGACGCACCTGGAGGCGGGGCCAAATCGCCCCACGCTCGCTGATAGGACGGAACAGAAGTGGGCGTGAATCGTTTTTGATTCGATTTCTTCGGAAAGGCTGGTGTTTTTGCACCCGCCGCTCGGCGCGCGCCCTGCACGAGTCCAGGATCGGTGTCCACAAGCGGCGCGGGAATGGCGGTGATGCGATGGTTGCGAGAGCGAGATGTGACGGCAAGGGTCGTGGCTGTTGTTGTGAAGCGGCGTTGCGGTTGGTGGCTGTTGTGTGATGGCTGTTGAGACGTGGTTGATGGTGGTTGTGGTGGCAGTAATGGCGGCTGGTCCAAAATAAAGATAGTAAAAGAAAAACGGCTATCGAGAAGGGTCGCAGCCCGAATGAATGACATTTATTCCCTCTAAACAACGGGTTTGGGCCTAACTACACATATACTTAGAGATATCTCACCTAAGGGACCTGAATGGTGGTTTGCGAATTTCGTCAACCACAACAATATATATACATATATCTACTATATAAATGGCAGTCCTTCTGTCTGTTTGTTTGTAACCAATAAGCTCCTAGACCAGTGAACCGATCTTGATGAAACTTTACACATATAGGCCTAACATTAAGCTCCAGGATGCGCTAAGTGGCTTTCCATAAAAATGAAGAAAAAAAAATTCCATTAAAAAAAAGGCTTTCGAATAGTGCGCCGGCGTATTAATCGTAACAAAAGGCTTCATGGTTAAAAACGCTAGGGTTTTTTGAAATACAAAATGTTCGTATTCGTTGACTTTTTAAACATACACATTCTCCTCCTGTTATTTGAATTCTTGAACTGCACGCGCACGGCAACAGCGAACTGCTGATATATCTGCTCATGAAAGAACCAGGCAAGTGGAGTGAGTGAGAGTGAGTGAGTGAGAGTGAGAGAGTGAGAGTGAGAGTGAGAGTGAGAGTGAGAGTGAGAGAGAGAGAGATGCCTAACTACAAATAGAGCGTCACACCGATGGGCGAGAGAAGCACAAAACTCACGGTCCAGCTTTCTAGGTCCGGGTTTTGGCAGGACATTGACAGTTGCCACTGCTGCTTGAAACATTGAGTGGCTCAAAGCCGGCTTCAACTATGACCACTCTGAGGATTACGGCAGCATAAAGCCTTCCTTTAATAAATCTGAGGAATAAAAGAAGCCTTCCTAATTTTCTCCATACAACTAATGCCTCAGTCTAACTAGCGTGGGGAAAATAGGGCAAATTTCCCGGGTATTACCGGGTACTTCAGTTCGTATGTATATATATGTATGTATATGTATATGTATATATATATATATATATATATATATATATATATATATATATACACATGTATATGTATATATATATATATATATATATATATATATATATATATATATATATATATATATATATATATATATATATATATACACAGTCTTCTTCTTCTTTCGGCTGCTCCCGTTAGGGGTCGCCACAGCGGATCATCCATATGATCCGCATAGTGATTTGGCACATGTTTTACGGCGGATGCCCTTCCTGACACAACCCTGGTCGCCTCTTACGACACAGGGATACGGTACACCTATTTTAACCGGCGTTGTGGTTGGTGGTTGTTGTTGTGAAGCGGCGTTGTGGTTGGTGGTTGTTGTGAAGTGGCGTTGTGGTTTGTGGTTGTTGTGAAGCGGCGTTGTGGTTGGTGGTTGTTGTGAAGCGGCGTTGTGGTTGGTGGTTGTTGTTGTGATGGCTGTTGAGACGTGGTTGGTGGTGGTAGTAATGGCGGCTGGTCCAAAATAAAGATAGTAAAAGAAAAACGGCTATCCTGAAGAGTCGCAGCCCGACTGAATGACATTTATTCCCTAGAAACAACGGGTTTGGGCCTAACTACACATATACTTACAGAGATATCTCACCTAAGGGACCTGAATGGTGATTTGTGAATTTCGTCAACCACAACAATATATATATATATATATATATATGTATATATATATATATATATATATATATATATATATATATATATATATGTATATATATACATCTTCTTCTTCTTTCGGCTGCTCCCGTTAGGGGTCGCCACAGCGGATCATCCATATGATCCGCATAGTGATTTGGCACATGTTTTACGGCGGATGCCCTTCCTGACACAACCCTGGTCGCCTCTTACGACACAGGGATACGGTACACCTATTTTAACCGGAGTATACACCGGCTCAGTACACTGGTACTCATTTCGCCGACCTCGGAAGGATGACAGGC
Source organism: Eptatretus burgeri (assembly GCF_056783735.1). Taxonomy (NCBI): domain Eukaryota; kingdom Metazoa; phylum Chordata; class Myxini; order Myxiniformes; family Myxinidae; genus Eptatretus; species Eptatretus burgeri. The sequence goes on from NC_140971.1 coordinate 35,315,164, forward strand.
TGAGTCAACCCCTTGGTGTATTAATTCAGTGGCTCAACGGGGCTTGAACTCAGGACCTTTTGGATCCCAAGCCGCTGCCCTAACCACTGCGCCAACACCAGGCTCATATATATATATATATATATATATATATATATATATATATATATATATATATATATATATATATATATATATATATATATATATATATATATATATATATATATATATATACATATACAGTATATACAGTTTATACATGTATAAATATATACCTATATATTGTTGAAGATTCGGCGGCACTTAACAGCACCGCTGTCTCAGGGGTTATAACGCCGGCTAGTTCGGCACAGGTCTCGGGTCACGCGCCTCTGATCACGATACCAAAGTACCCCTGGGCCTTGCCAGTTGGGGATATCCACCCCGGCTACAGACTGGGTTTGTCAGAGACCTTGCGAAGTCTGCCACAGTCCGTAACCAGTTTGGTTTTAAATACAAATCGAGCGATTTTTTTTTTTTCCTCAGCGCGGCACAAATAAATTCAAGGTGGCAAATCTCGTACGAATCAGCCAGATTTATTGGGGACACATCGTGGAGCACGACACAAGCAAAGCATTCACGAACGTTATAATTAATCTATAACCCACTCTTATCTCGGGAGCTACGGATACGGGTTTCGATGGGAGCCAGAGCAAAATAAACCTTAGGCCTGGACGACATGCATACATCACACTGAGTACTTGGTGGCGCCTCATGGACGAGAGGAAAAGTGTCGAAGGCACGAATGCGGCTCGTGACAAGCCCATGGTCTCGGATTCGTGCGCTCAGCCCGAGCATGCAGCGTGGAAACATGGCGCTCGTACTCCTATCGGCACAGCTCACCATGCAGCGTGGCAAGATGGCGGCGACGTCGTCCTTTTTTCGGCACCGCTCACGCACGCAGCCTCAGTGCATCCAGCCCCTGTGAGGTCGACGGCACAAGGGCGGATTGATCTATGGTGCGTTCTAGCTGGTTTCTCACAAGGTCCCGTATGCACATCCAGGCCTGGCCTGCACACCAGACTGGGCCTAATCAAGGAGGAACAGCCGGCCAAGCCACTCCTCATAACGCAGATCGCTGACTGACTAAAAAAACAGTTCCTCTTGCGTTTCGGGGCGGGCCTCTCGGACCACCCCTGGGGACCCGTGATTGGTCCATCGTTCGAATTTGCCGCAGCTCTCCGCCAATGGGTTGCTGGCACCTCTTGCTGACTGACTCTGTCAGGGCGCTGGGTGGGTCTCGGTAGAAGGGGGGAAGGAAAGAAGAAGGCGCCTCTCGGTACACCACCACTGTATGAACACTGGGCAGCCTGCTACACCTCCCGATACACATGTAACGTCCGATTACCAAACAACCTGGCTAAACATGCATTTAAGGGGGGATCTGGGCTAAGTCTATATTTAATAACTCATTAAGGGCCCATTTCCGCAACAATATATAAATATCTATATATATATATATATATATATATATATATATATATATATATATATATATATATATATATATATTTACATAAGCCTGGTGCGTTGGCGCAATGGTTAGGGCAGTGGCTTGGGATCCAAAAGGTCCTGAGTTCAAGCCCCGTTGGGCCACTGAATTAATACACCAGGGGGTTGACTCAGCCTGTCATCCTTCCGAGGTCGGCGAAATGAGTACCAGTGTACTGAGCCGGTGTATACTCCGGTTAAAATAGGTGTACCGTATCCCTGTGTCGTAAGAGGCGACCAGGGTTGTGTCAGGAAGGGCATCCGCCGTAAAACATGTGCCAAATCACTATGCGGATCATATGGATGATCCGCTGTGGCGACCCCTAACGGGAGCAGCCGAAAGAAGAAGAAGATGTATATATATACATATATATATATATATATATATATATATATATATATATATATATATACATATATATATATATATATATATTGTTGTGGTTGACGAAATTCACAAATCACCATTCAGGTCCCTTAGGTGAGATATCTCTGTAAGTATATGTGTAGTTAGGCCCAAACCCGTTGTTTCTAGGGAATAAATGTCATTCAGTCGGGCTGCGACTCTTCAGGATAGCCGTTTTTCTTTTACTATCTTTATTTTGGACCAGCCGCCATTACTACCACCACCAACCACGTCTCAACAGCCATCACAACAACAACCACCAACCACAACGCCGCTTCACAACAACCACCAACCACAACGCCGCTTCACAACAACCACAAACCACAACGCCACTTCACAACAACCACCAACCACAACGCCGCTTCACAACAACAACCACCAACCACAACGCCGCTTCACCACAACCGCCACGACCTTTACCGTCACAACTCGCCACCATCGCATCCACACCATCTCGCGCCACTCGTGGGCACCGATACTGGACTCGTGCAGGGCGCGCACCGAGCAGCGTATTCAAAAACATCACGGACTTTCCGCAGAAAACGGATCAAAAACGACTCACGCCCACTTTTGTTCCGTCCAATCGGAGAGCGTGGGCGATTTGGCCCCGCCTCCAGGGCGTTGGAGGGCGGTCGCTATATGCAAATTCATGGATCAAAAAGCATTCACGCCCACTTTTCCTCGGGCCAATGGGGAGCCAGTTAGAGAGGTGAAGGGTCGGAGGCAGAGGGTCAAGGGTGAAAGAGCGAAGCCACGGGGCTTATATAAACGGCTGCGTTCGTCAGTAAAGGCAGTTCAGTTGTGCAGAGTTCAAGAGAGTCGTCGGTGGAGCTGGAAAGAAGTGGGAGAAGTCAAGAGTGAAGAGTTGGGACGAGCCAAGAGAGGAGACGGAGAGGGCGAGTAGACGGAGCTGTGGAGAGGTGGCGACGGCGAAGGCAGACGAGGGGGTGCTCGCGTCGGTGCCGGGAGCTGCAGAGGGAGAGGCCAGCAACGCGACCGAGGTCGAGGAGGAGACGCTCGCCGCGGGACCCGAGACAGGGTGATATCCTCCCTCCCCCGAGCATCAGCAACCCCCTCCTGTTTCCCCCCCCGCGCTGAGATAGTGCGACAAAGGGGGCCCCTTTCCCACCCCCTACCAGACACTGTCCGCGAGGCCCGCGGAGTTGAGGCGCCACCGCCGCTCTGCGTCACATCATCAGACGGGTAGGCCCGACACGGTCTCGGCCCCAGGCCCGCCTACCCCCCTCATCCTGGAGGGTGGTTCTCTTTTCTTTTGCTTTGGGAATATGTGTTGTCGGCGCCGTCTGTGAAGTAAAATTGTATGTGTTGCCGTGTGCTCGGTAGTCGGATAGATCTGCATTGTTGCATTTGCTTTTTGTGTAATATTGCATTGTCTTCTTCTTTTACATGTGCTTTTGGTGGAATTGTATATGTGTGCTTTCCGTTCATCGCGAAATAAATGTGCTTCATATTGAACTGTTTTCCCGCTTCGCTTCGTCTTTTCTTTCATTGAATCTCCATCTTGCTTCACGTAAAGGGTTGGTCGTGGGCTAAAACGCCCGATAATTAATCGAACCGTCGAGGCCGACGAATAACACCGCTCGGTTATCCCGATAGTACGGAACGGGTCGCTTAAAGTGGCCCGTGTCCGAAGTCGACCTGCGGCGAGGTGCGATCGCCCGGTCTACCCTCCGTGTGGGTACTTAGGTAGGACGAATTTGGCGAGCAACCCTATCCCACGCGGGGGCCGATTGGCACGATCGTGGTGAGACCGAAAGGTCCACCCGTGACTAGTTCCCGGCGTTAGTCCGAGAGGGTCACGACTGGATTGTCCGTCCGGTGGGCGACGTGCCGCGATTTGAGTAACGTGGCCGTCCGCACGCCGGCGGGCGCGAATCCGCAACACTGGTGTCAGGTCGTGCGATATAAACTCATCGCCCTCCTCGCGGCACTGGTATCGGAGAACGGGAAAACGGGCTCTCCTGTCTCCAATTAAATTCACGGGAATCGGTCCAGGGGTGAGAGGAGCGACCCCCGATTCCCTCCCAATTACGAGCGAGCAAAATTAACCCTTTAAGAGAAGCAAGATGGCGTCTCAAGGCGAGCGGGAGCCGGGGGTATTAGAAATGGATGTAGAATGTGTAGAATCCATGGCTCAGGATAAAATCCCCGTGCAGGAAATGTTGATTGTACAGGAAAACGAACTCGCCCAACTGAACCCAGAGCCCGAAATAGGTGCGGCAGCGGCCGCGGTGTATGACACCTCCCCTCCCCCTCTCCACCAAAACCCCCCGACCCTTGCCGAAACGGCTCACCCAAGCGCACCCGACATGGCCCAGCTATGCGCCATGCTGGCGGCAATGACAAATGAAATGAAAAACGAAATGAAAGGCATGAACAAACAAATGAACGAAAAGATGGATGCGAATACACAACAAATAATCGAAAAGATGGATACAAACGCAAATGAAATTATAAACGAAATGAAAGGCATGAACAAGCACATGAAGGAAGAAACGAAAAAGCTCCGGGGTGAGACGCAGAACATGGGCCAATGCCTGCAGGCGGGCATGAAGGCAGTGAGCAGGGAGCTTAAAATGGCGACTCCACGTGTAGGAGCGAACGAGCTGGGAGGGGGTGCAACGGTGACCGAAAGGGAAAAATTAAATGGGGAGACCAAAACGTGCGAGACGAGACACGAGGTGACGACAAAGGAAATAAAAATAGTTGAGACAAGGGAGGTAAAGGGTGAAGAGGTGATTGAGTTGGCAGTGACGGTAGCCGGGAAGGGAACGATAGAGGGAAGACTGCACGATGAAGACGGGGTAAGTGACGCACACACACACACGGAGGTAGTGGAGGACGATGAGGTTGAGTTCGCGGAGCGTGTAGGGACCCGGTGCGAGCAGCGGGATAGCCTCCTCCAGGAACGAGGGGAGGGAGTATGCCCCCTTGAGGCGAGTCACGACCAGGTGAGTTCGGTCGTGCTTTGCGAGGTTGAGGGGACGGGTGCTGTGGACAGGTGCACGGAGAGCTTGGGGGGTATAGAGGCCCCGGAGACCCTTGTGGGGACACGAATCCCCAGTGTGGTTGTCCCTGTGTGTGTGGTGCAAGGCGTGAGTGCGTCCCCGTGTGTGGAAGCGACCCCGTGTGTGAGTGGTGTGGTGGCGATGGTGCCGGAGTGCGTGCTTCCCAGCACGCCGTGTGTGGATGAGGCACCGTGTGTGGAAGCGGCCGTGTGTGTGGATGAAACGGCCAGTGTGGATGAGGCACCGCGGTTGAGTTCCCCCGCGTGTGTGAGTGAGGGACGGTGTGTGGATGAAACCCCGCGGTTGAGTGCCCCCGCGTGTGTGAGTGAGGCACGGTGTATGAGTGAGGCACGAGTGAGTGGAAGGCCGCGAGTGAATGGAGCACCACGTGTGAGTGGTATGGTTTATGCAAGGGAGACCGTGTGTGTGAGAGAGCGGTATGTGAGGGAGATGTCGGTTGGCATGCGGGAGCACGCTGCCACGTCTCCCGGTGTGAATGTAATGGTGAGGTGTGTTAGCGTCGTAACACGCGGGAGTGCGTGTGTCGAATGGCGACGACGACGGCGACAGAAGAAAGAAAGCCGAGTAGCGGCTGCAGTTGTTTCGGGGACCGTGCCGGGTTCACCCAGCAGTGAGCACGAGGTCCGTGCTGTGCAACGCACGAGGCCCCCACGTGCTCGCTTGCGAGAGTGAAGTCCCGGTCCGGAAACGCACGCGGTGGATTTGCCGATCCCGCGGACGGACAAAGTTTAGGCAGGATAATGGATTTGGACCGGACGGGTTCTCCACGCGATCGTGTGTGTTAAGCTCCAACGGGCAAAGCACATGTGTTCGCGTGGGGAACCCCTCGAGACGTGGGGCTTGTTTTTTTATGCGCACGGTGACGCCATGGCTGCACGTGGGGTTGGAATCCGGCAGGAGGGGTATCCCTGCCGGATAGTACCGTCCAAGGAGGGACGAGGAACACGTGCAGCTGCATGACGTCACGGGCAGGTGCAAAGTGCGCGAGCTCTGAGTTGCCGCGCTGGTGCTGCGCATGAAAAAAAACAAAAAAAAAAAAACAAGCCTCACTTTCGGGTGCACAGGATTCCTGGGCAAGGGGTGGAAGACCCCCTTACTGGGCACAGGGGGAAACTAGTTAGGGGGAAGGGTTAGCTTAGTTAGACCGACTTCATGGGGCAGGGGTAAGTCCTCATGGAGTCCGTGGAATGGATTAGTTGGAGGGATGATAGCGAGATTTAGGTTGGGAAATTGATTAATGGGATTATTTGGAGACATTGACAGACTTGTGGATGTGCAACGGGGACGTAGTTTAGCTACGTAGTGTTAAATGGAACGTGCTATAGTGTAAGGGACGACGTGGGAGCACGAGTTAGTTAGGGGAGGTAGATAGAAGCATGGCAGAGTTCAGCGGTGAGTGTGTTGAAGAGTTGTTGGTGAGTGAAGTGGAAGCATGTGCTTGGTGAGTGAGTGAGGCCAGCGGGTCTGTGTGGATGGAACGAATGGGGACTGCATGGTGCGATGAGTGATTGGGGGGAGGAGTGACTCCCGCCCAAGGGACCCCGGGGTCAGTGTAGAGTGAGTTAGGGGGTTAGTCAAATTAACAAAAATGGAGGTCGTTTTGCTGTTGGTGGGTGTGTTGGCTCGAAACCCATTTGGAGGGGTGCAGGAGCCCTGTTGACGGGCTTGGGAGCGTGGCTGCGAAAGGTGAGTATCGCTGAGTGGGTACCCCGGGCACCAGGCTAGTCGGCCGTGGTAGGCCAAGGGCCCATGGGGGGCCGGGATAGCGTAGTGGGCACGGGTGCGCCTGCTTGGTGCGGGGGCCCGGGGCGCCATTAGCCGCGTGGGCAGTGTTGTGGGCACGGGTGACCCTCGGAAAGGGGCCTGGAAAGCCAGCCTGCCACGTGTGCGTTTCAGGGGAGGTGCCATGGGGGGCACTCCCCAGTGTTAGGGAGCTGGTAGGCTCGGAGGCAGTGTAGTGCCCGGGGGTGCCATCGTCGGAGAATCGGCAGAGGGTCGTGCCTGCCAAAGGGAGCCACGTGTCCCAGCCATGAGACCGTGTGAGGGCACAGGAAGAAAATTGGGGGGCGAGGCCCGAAATTGTAAGGACACCAACACAGGCGACGGGAATCTGGGTTGTTAGAACCAATAGTTTAAGCGAGAGGCGCTTGTTGAAAGCCCCGGGGTAGTTTAACAGTTAAATGGATAGGGTAGATTAGGAAGTGTACCCCTCTGCACCATCCATCCCCTCGCTCTCGTTGTGGGCCGCTGGACCCACTTTGGTTATAGATCGCCAAACTCTGGGGAGGCCATTCTGAGGCTTAAGTTGGGCCTCGGCACAGGACGCAAGCTCTCCCTTACTCCCCTCCGGGAAGGGAACGTAGGGGTTGGGAGTAGGCTAGGTGACAGGATAGGTTAGCCCAACAAGGACAGTAAAGGGGGTGAGGGGACGATTTATAGTGGGGAAGTAAAAATAAAAAAATAAGTTGGGGCTAAATTGGGGTTTGACAAATTAAGGGAGTGGGTATAGACCGTGACAGGCAAAGGCCATAGGTGGGAGGGAGACAGGTAGGTAGGTCCGAGCCCGCCTTCCAAGTGGCCAGCACCACCGCACTCCCTCCACCAACCTCCACGGAACGGCAAAGGCTGGCCAACTTCATCGGCAGCTGTTGTTTTGCTGCGAGGCCTGTGCCGGCTGGATCGTCTGCAGCTGCTGTGCTGCAAGGCCTGTGCCGGCCGGATCATCTGCAGCTGTGGTACTTCAAGGCCTGTGCCGGCCTTCTTCTGCGGGCTGTGTTTGCCTGCTGCCTTTGCCATGCCATGCCCACTGCCCCTGCTCACCAGCCCCCGTTCAATTTTTGCTTGCCCCCCTGTTCATTGCCATGTGCGCCAGGATCAGAAAGCAACAGTTTGCAAGCTGCAAGAACTGCCCTGTTGGCAGCTACAACACGGGCCTGCA
>NC_140971.1:35330569-35333069 GCF_056783735.1 Eptatretus burgeri
GGCCAGCCTTTGCCGTTCAATGGAGGTTGGTGGAGGGAGTGCGGTGGTGCTGGCCACTTGGAAGGCGGGCTCGGACCTACCTACCTGTCTCCCTCCCAACCTATCGCCTTTGCCTGTCACTGTACATACCCACTCCCTTAATTTGTCAAACCCCAATTTAGCCCCAACTTATTTTTTTGTTGTTTTTATTTTTACTTCCCCACTATAAATCGTCCCCTAACCCCCTTTATCGTCCTTGTTCGGCTAACCTATTCTGTCACCTAGCCTACTCCCAACCCCTACGTTCCCTTCCCGGAGGGGAATAAGGGAGAGCTAGCGTCCTGTGCCGAGGCCCACCGAAGCCTCAGAATGGCCTCCCCAGAGTTCGGCGATCTTAACACCAAGTGGGTCCAGCGGCCCACAACGACAGCGAGGGGATGGATGGTGCGGAGGGGTACATCTCCTAATCTACCCTAACCATTTAACAGTTAAACTACCCCGGGGCTTTCAACAAGCGCCTCTCGCTTAAACTATTGGTTCTAACAACCCAGATTCCCGTCGCCTGTGTTGGTGTCCTCACAATTTCGGGCCTCGCCCCCCAATTTTCTCTCCGTGCCCTCACACGGTCTCCTGGCTGGGACACGTGGCTCACTTTGGCAGGCACGACCCTCTGCCGATTCTCCCGCTATGGCACCCCCGGGCACTACACTGCCTCCGAGCCTACCAGCTCCCTAACACCGGGGAGTGCCCCCCATGGCACCTCCCCTGAAACGCACACGTGGCAGGCCGGCCTCCCGGGCCCCTTTCCGAGGGTCACCCGTGCCCACTACACTGCCCACGCGGCTAATGGCGCCCCGGGCCCCCGCACCAAGCAGGCGCACCCGTGCCCACTACGCTATCCCGGCCCCCCCATGGGCCCATGGCCTACCGCGGCCGACTAGCCTGGTGCCCGGGGTACCCTCTCAGCGATACTCACCTTTCGCAGCCACGCTCCCAAGCCCGTCAACAGGGCTCCTGCACCCCTCCAAATGGGTCTCGAGCCTACTTTCCCACCAACAACAAAACGACCTCCATTTTTCAATTTGACTAACCCAGCTAACTCAATCTACACTGACCCCGGGGTCCCTTGGGCGGGAGTCACTCCTCCCCCCAATCACTCATCGCACCATGCATTCCCCATTCACTCCACTCACACAGACCCGTTGGCCTCACTCACTCACCAAGCACATGCCTCACAATTCACCAACTCTTCAACACACACACCACTGAACTCTGCCATCCTTCTAACTACATCCCCTAACTAACTCGTGCTCCCACGTCGTCCCTTAAACTAGTAGCACGTTCCTTTTAACCTACGTAGCTAAGCTACGTCCCCTCTACACATTCACTGTCTGTCACTGTCTCCAAATAATAATAAAAAAAAAAAAACATTTTATTTCCCAACCTAAATCTGGCTACAATCCCTCTAACTAATCCATTCCACGGACTCCATGAGGACTTACCCCTGCCCCATGAAGTCGGTCTAACTAAGCTAACCCTTCCCCCTAACTAGTTTCCATCCTGTGCCCCGGGTAAGGGGGTCTTTCACCCCTTGCCCAGGAATCCTGTACACCCGAAAGTGAGGCTTGCTTTTTTTTTTTCATGCGCAGCACCTGCGCGGCAACTCAGAGCTCGCGCACTTTGCACCTGGCCGTGACGTCATGCAGCTGCACGTGTTCCTCGTCCCTCCTTGGACGGTGCCATCCGGCAGAGATACCCCTCCTGCCGGATTCCAACCCCACGTGCAGCCATGACGTCACCGTGCGCAGAAAAAAAACAAGCCCCAAGTCTCGAGGGGTTCCCCACGCGAACACATGTGCTTTGCCCGTTGGAGCTTAACACACACGATCGCGTGGAGAACCCGTCTGGTCCAAATCCATTTACCTGCCGAAACTTTGTCCGTCCGCGGGATCGGCAAATCCACCGCGTGCGTTTCCGGACCGGGACTTCACTCTCGCAAGCGAGCACGTGGTGGTCTCGTGCGTTGCACAGCACGAACCGCGTGCTCACTGCTGGGTGAACCCGGCACGGTCCTCGAAACAACTACAGCCGCTACTCGGCTTTCTCTCCTCTGTCGCCGTCTCCGTCTCCATTCCACACACGCATACCTGCGTGTTACGACGCACACAGTCCACACCATCACATTCACACCGGGAGACGCGGCTGCGTGCTCCCGCATGCCAACCGACATCTCCCTCTCATACCGCTCTCTCACACACACGGTCTCCCTGGCACACAGCGACCTTGCACACGGCCGTTCACTCACGCGTGCCTCACTACTCACACAAACCATACTACTCACACGTGGTGCTCCATTCACTCGCGCGGGGGCACTCACCCGCGGTGCCTCACCCACACACGCGAGGGCACTCAACCGCTGTGCCTCATCCACACACCGTGCCTCACTCATACACGCGGGGGCACTCACCCGCGGTACCTCACTCATACACACGGCGACACTCACACACGCGGTCTCTTCCAC